>NW_006800072.1:1597262-1611102 GCF_000485575.1 Poecilia formosa
ACAGAATGCACACCAACTCAGGAGGGATTCATCAGACGTAAAATCAATCTACTTTCATGACCGCCTCTGCTTTTAGAAACATTCAGGGCAATAAAAAGAGAGTGTGAAGAAGAAATTGTCAAATATTTCTTTGCTCCACTTCTGTAAAATCCTAAGTGGCATCCTACTAAAATGCAAAACTGCGAATACTTGTGGAAATAGTCATAGATTTTTAAAGAAAAAGCTGAACATTTTGAGTCGTTTACAGGTAGTTTGTAAGATAATCCTTTTGGTAGATTACCAGGCCTTCACTTTGTCTCCATGGAGTCTTACATACGTCTCTGTGGCTCCTTTCAGCCACTTTCACGGTCCAGTTGGCCCTTTGAAGGGATAACGCTCAGACTGAACTCGTGTGATTCTACACTCTCAACCAGCAGGCCTTAAATTATCTGCAGCCCAACACTTATGGTGGCAGACTCTGCAGGGCACTCGGTGTCCCTGCCCTGGTGACTCATGGCTGCAGTGGCAGGATCAACTAAACAACATTTGACACTTTAATGTTGTGGCTGATGAATTTACTGTTTTGTGCTGCAGTAAAAATGAATTTCTCAACCAAATGAGATTTTCTTTCACTCTAAAGCAGACTTCAACCATGCAGCAGTTTAACGTCATTCATGACAAGTTAATCCTGACTGGGTTGTATTTCTTGTTCCTGAAGAACTTTCAAGTCTTACCTAAAAGAGCTTTTCCATTTCTGATCATAAATTTGGAGAGTCATTTACAAGTTATTATTTGGACAGAAAACGACTGAGAATCCATTCTGTGGACATCATCGTTGTTTCATGCTGCATGACTAAATCTATCAGAGTGCTTACAGTGCAACTGTGACAGAATTATTTCCCAATGTTCCCATCTGACCCCGCTTCGAACTGAATTCATTTATGCTCAACTATCAGCCTGAAAAAGAAACAAAAATGGCAACTATATAAAAATGACGTGTTTGGAAAGCGTCCTGACAACTTGTCTTTTAGGTTTATTTAACAGATTTTGCACTACTGAAAATTCACAAACATTGGACGAGATCTCTAAAACAAATCTGGGAGAAGATTCATGGTTTTGGAGACTGTGTTTGTTCATTAGGCAGTGAGGATATATATTTATCTTTGACGGAAATCTGTGGAGGTTTTCCATTTACCTTAAAGTATATAAATATCCAGAGTGACCCGCTTCAGGTCAGCAGACTGACCGGACTAAATTATCTGCTGGAATTCAAACATATGCAACACATCTCTGCTCTCTCAAGTCTGTTTAAACAAAAGGAGAAAGAATGTGAAAACCAAACAGATGGCTCATGTCGTAGCACTCTGAGCAAAGACCGGCTCAGGATGTCAGGAGTTAACATGGAAATTAATTTTCTCTCATTTCTGTTAACAGTGACTTTGGTTGACCTATTTTATTCATACCAGGTTTGAGAAATAATCAAAATAAATAATTATTTCTTCGTGTTGTTATTGTTTGACTGAAGTGATTTTTCTTTTGTCTGAGTTTAGTTCCAGAGTGACCAAAAGACAAATTCAATCCAGAATGTTTGAGGAATTACAAGGCTTAGAAGAAATATATTCTAATTCTGTTTTTATTTTGTTTTCCTTTCTTTTTGCTGCTTTGACAATTTTCTTAAATCTGACAGACTAAGAAGTCTTTGAATATGAAAGCCGGTCATAGCCTTTGGATCAGTTTCAGTAATTTAGTGGGATGACCAGAGTTATAAAAACACAACAGGAAGTGACAGATTTTTAACTAACTGAAACTTTTTGTCTTTATGAGCAACTCTTCAGCGGAGTCGGCTAAAGTTTTCACCTCTGTTCTGAAAGTTGGTTCACAGAGTTTGATCTGCTGTTTTCTTCCTGCATAGTTAACCTCTTGTCTTGTCCTGCCACACAGCCGTATGATCACACCTGAATCAGTTTAGTCATTATCATCCTCTATGTCTATATATAGTCCAGTTGGCCGCTCTTCTGATGCTGTTTTTATTCCCGTCTTGCTGACCCGTTGTGGTTTTAAGCATGTTTTATGGTTCTTTTCCCATCATTTTGTGGTCGTTACCTGTTTATTCTGCCAGTGCAGCACTTTCATTTACTGTTTTCCAGCAGATAGCCTGAATTCCTGCTTTACAAACAAACAGCCAAAGCCTAAAAGATGGATAAAAGGCTCAATAAATTTAAAAAAATTAGGTCCGTCTGGTGTGCTCAGGACTGGATCCAAGAGGATTTGGCTGAATGGGCCGGAGCCAGCTTTGGGTTTCCTACCCACACAAGGTTTTATGGATGGAAATTACCAAGGATTTATACATACCAGATGAAAGTAGGTTTTTTTCTTGCTTTTTCAGAAGTTTCTCAATGAACAATGATTTTTAAAAGAATATTACCCTGTATGAAAACATAAATGCAGAATTACAGTAACTCTGCCAGTTCTGGATCTGGGGTTGAGAGTCTCTGTACCAAAATTAATATAAAAGGTGCACAGCTGATATCTAGCATACATGGGGTCAAAGTTAAACTATTTTTAAATGGTTGCCTATTAAAGGTTTAAGAAAACATTTTCAGCCAACATTTTAAAGTTTGCACACGATGCTTACAGCACTTGTGTTTAAGTCCACTGTGATGGATTTCAGTGTAAAACTCTAGAGAAGAGCTGGACCTGGGAGGATCCAGGTGAAAATGTTTGATGGTGCAGCCAAACCAGAGCGGTTTGTGACAATCATCCACAATTCTCAGGACGCTTCAGCTTACATTGAATTGAGGTGAAACCAAACTAAAAGATTATTGAAACGTGAAATCAGGATGGCAAGGCTCCAACACATTTTCATCATTTCAGTGCATTAAGTGCATCATTAAAGCTTGATAGTGTCTTGCCTGAGTCATTTTTTTACAGCTTGCTGGGAATGTACAGTCAATTAATCTTTAAATTACCATTACAGCACAGGCTAATGCACAACTTGATGTTTGATTAATGTGAAGCAGTGGTTATTATTCTAAACTTCAGACTTTGTTTCCTTGTTTAAATCAAGCATGAGGTTGAGCTTCTCTGGACCCGCACGAACAAAGAGTGAAAAACCCCCGAGGCTCGTCGTTCTGCTTTTGTTTGTGCTTGAATGTGAATATTTCACTAAATGAAGAGAAGTGAGGATCACTCCCACAGTTTACAGCTATCAATCTGCATGTAAATTTGGGGATTTTATAATTGCAGTTGTTTTAAGATGACATAATGTGGAATGAACTCAGACTCGTGGGAAATAGACTGCATGAAGCCACAGAGCTACATCATTTCACCCGAAAACATGAGCTCATTTTCATATTTAGTCTTATGACTTAAATTTACAACTTTCAGTCTGATTTATGTGCATTCAAGAGTCCAAATTTTCTGTTGGTTTTCCAATTCAGCAAATCAAATCTAGACTTGCAGCTGGGAAACTCCGCTAACCTACTTGGAGCAAAACATGACTCACAAAACCACAGGCCAGATTGTGTCACACATAAAAAAGTGGAACAAATCATTGTTATATTTAAGCCTCTTTTCACTTTTCATTATTGTATTAAAGGTTTTGTTTGTTTCCAAAGTTATCACAGGTTCTTCATGGCTGTGCTGCGAACACTGAGGTGTGATGGAAGGAGCCCCAAGGAATCAGTATGAGATCTTCAGCCAAGACTATCAGATTTACATCCATTAGTAGAAGTTTAAGATAATGTTATGTTTCACATGTGTAATCATGAAAAATATCTCTGGGGCCTGGCAGCAGTTCATAAAGGGTCTTTGTTGGCAATCTTGTCAAAACCTGTTTAGGCAAAATCACTTAATTTACAACAAGAATCAAAGCATGAAAAAAGTAAAGGATGGTTTAAAGATGTAATGGTAGTAACTGCAAAAGTGACAGAAATGCTAACAGGCTCAGTACCAATCGACCAAATCACAACGTTAAACACTTTACCAGATGTGGATAAACTCCAGGACAGGAAAGGTGTCTGCCTTCAGGCCACTGATTTACTCTTCCCCAGCTGTTTTCTGAAGCTCAACACTTCCACAGTGAGAGCAGCAATTCACTGCTGTGATGTCAAATCATAAAGGTCCTTGATGTTGAAAGGGAGAGCCTATAGCTGCAGAGGGAACAACTGACCATCCTGCTCTCATGTAAAAGCTAAAATCTCATCACAGCATGGCAGCGCTCTCTTGTTGCTATGATCATGCTGTCCTGCCACTGACTGCAGGAAAATACGCCACACCCAACCCTCATGGCATCGCTTCCAGACGAGAAAAAACAGATACACCTCCAAGTTGTGCATGTGTTTAAGGAAAGACAGAAAGCCGAGTTCTCAGTTTGAAATACAAAATGTACTTATTACTGTCAGTAACCTCTGGTGTTGCATTCTGATTATGAGTAGGAGGAGAAAGAGAGGAAAAGCCGTCAGAAGGTCATAAAACTTATTCTGATTTTATTTTCAGTAGTTACATGTTGACATAAAATACATCAGGTTTTAGATTATTTGAAAAATGATTTTAGATTCATGAAGATGATTTTATTGCTAAATTAGATATTGAGACATATTATATAAAACAAGTTTTAAAATCATCACTTTGTTTTGAATTGACAAAGTATCTCGAATCAAACCGTTTGCATAAAGACATAATACTGCAAAAGCTAAAAGTGTCCAGAAATGAGCAACTGCATTCAGAACATTTTTATAGAGGCCCGTTAAAGTCCAGCCTTCAAAGTCTTACAGGTTTTCACTTTTGGTCAGGAGTAAATTCTGGCAGTAAATGTTGATGAATAAAGCAGGATCTGCAGCCCAGATGACTCAGTTCATTCTCCTGCTGATTGATGGCCTGAAAAATAAGAACAGAAACTTTAACTGTGGTCTTGTCTCTCCTTTTCAAGTCAAACTCAGTTGAACAGATGATTTATTTGCATTCTAAAACTTCCAATTTCCAGTTGAAAGATGATGTCTTTGGAAATATTAGAACTAAGTTAAAATGCAGTGCATTAAAGCAGAGTAGTGATTAGTGTGTAGATGGTACAGATATGAATCATTCCTCTAAAAGTCATTTTGTGGTCATGTTTACCCAAACTGTTGTCCTCTCTCATGGACATCCATTAACTTCTCTTGTTTTTAGGTGATTCTGTTTTTAGCTATATTTTATCTGCTATAGTTTGTTCATGGCTGGGTGAAACTGCTGAGTGGTGTACAACTGAAAGTAAGTTTTTTTTATTATTGTACATTAAGAAGAACAGTAAAATAAAGAAAAAAAAAATCATGTTTATACCCAGAGTTTTTGATCAGGGTTTTGCCTATTCTGTGTATTTCCCCCTTTCTTTCCCCTTCAGCTGCAGCCTGTTAGCAATCAGCCACCTGCTTCTTGTTTACTAATCACCTCCCAAGCAAACAGCTTTCAGTTCACTGGGCTCATTTCCAGATCAACGCCGGTTCTTTGCTGACTATCAGTCATTTTATCAGTGCTCAGTGGGCTCCTCTTCTGTTATTTGCCCTTTTCATGTTTCTGAGTTTAAACACTTTTTCCTGTAATGAAAAAAATCTAAATTATGAGACTGACCTACTACTTTCTGGACTTGGATTCAAATTGAAAAAACATTTTCAGAAGATAATGGAGTTCAATAAAAAGTGATTTCAAATGTCTGAGGTTTTTATTTTCTAACACCTTTGCCTTTACTAAAAAACAAAAATAATGCTTTAATTCTGGAGAATTGCTGTAACGTTCTATTTGTCTTTTCCACAAACAATGACAAAATCTGACATTTTGTTGCAGCCAAGAACATCTGATCAGAAAAGCAAACTGAAGCTCGTAATGGCCAGTGAAATACTTCAGACACACCGACAAGCTTTCCACAGTCAAACCAGGCATTATGTTCTCCTCTACGCAGTAATGTTAGCCTGCTGGAGTTAGAATGACAGTATCTGGGAGGGTTTGTGCTTTGGACACTTCATGTAGGAGCAAAGATTTAAAAGATCAGCATCATTCCACACGTTACTTCAGTTAATGTTAAATACATCCATTTTTATTCAACATCAGTGTAAACTACAGTGAGGCAGTAAAGCAAAATGTAACATCAGCTGCCCCACATGAAGAAGCCAGCTCACATTTATGTCTTTGTACTTGTTTCACTATTTATTATTTCATATTCATAACTGTTTTTAGTTTTGCTTTTTGACAATGTGATGTAACTTCTTCTCTTTTCAGTTTGTCAGTATAACAGCAGTCATAACACATACTGACCCAGGCTGCAACATGCTGGTCAGGATTTATTTCAGCTTGAATTGCCAGGAAAATATAAAGCATTTAAGTATTAATTTCTTTTATCTGTTGTGTATTTTATTTTATTTTTTTAGCTTTTTTCATTGGTAAATTTTGCTGAAACTTTATCAAAAGAAGTCAGTATACCTGAGTTGCTTAGTAACAATAGTATTTCTCATAGTGTGCTAACCTACGTTTGTCTTCCAGAAATGTTTAGCTGTAACTTCACTGCACAGAAACATCCTGAAACATTTATATACCATCATGAGCTGAACTAATTACATCACGCTGAACACCGGGCTTACTGACCTCAAACGCTCTTTAATCTTATTTCCAGCTGCTGTCGATTAAACAGCTTCTGTGCTGCAAAAGGGAAACGGGAGGAAGACTGGGAGGGGCTGGCCTGTTTTAATTGGTAGAAACATTTCCGGTTAGGAAGATGGATGGCAGAAGGAAGCTCTCTGCCTCAGCCTTGGCTCATGAAGAGCTCATTGTTGCAGGATGTGCAGAATGAAGCTGGGGGATCTGGTGATCGTACCACAGATTGACCTCTGATGTCATAAATGTGGAAAGAGATGGTCAGTTGGTAGGGTGTGTTATAATATCGCCATAAAGACAAAAAGGCAAGGAAGGACACAAGATAAAAACGACATTTTTGAAATATTGACGTGGAAGGAAGGTTAACTGGTACATCACCTTTTGTTCTCAGCGCCTGTAAGGAAATATTGCAATCCCTCATGAAAGAACATTATGTTGGCAAAGTAAAAAAATATTTATTATTTTTCTAACATATAACAGATTAAAAGTGGGAAAAGTTATTATAAAATGTGGAATTTTAAGTTGTGCATGTTTCCACTTTAGAGGTCGTACTAGCATATTGTGGGTTGGTTACTTTTTCAAGACAAAAATAAAACAAAATTACAAAAAGTCCTGTTCTTAAACTGCAGAATAGTGAAAAAGAGAAGTTATGTGTATTATTGAACAACAAATCAACAAATGTATAGTTTATTTCAGTAACAGTTTTTTAAACTAACATGCTCTGATTTTATTATAGGTTTCACAGGAAACTGCCAAACAAGTCGTCCTTCTGTGTGAATATTGACTTTAAAGTAAATTTGATTATTTAAAAACTCATGAACTGAAGAGCTTTTAAAACCTGCTTTAATGTTCACTTGAATGTGTTTAATTTCAGCTGTTCAGTCAGAACATTTTACTTCAAACTGTGTTCACTCTTCATGAACTCAGCTTAACAAAAATATACTAAGAAATATTATGACATTTAAACAGGACAATTAAATCAGTTCTCTTTACACTAGTCTTGCTTTCAGTACTGAGATTAGGAATGTTTTGATGCTGTTAGAAGAGCTTATGCTACACAAACACATGATGTTTAAACTTCAGTTGTTATAGGAGACAAAAAACTGAAACACTCATTTTTAAATGTCAAGTATTTTAAGTGGTTCCCACAGGAGGGCAGGCTGGTGTCATGCATTTTTCAGGTCATTTTATATTAAGTAACTGTTTTACCTCCAGTTGTTAAAAATGCTCAACATATCAAACATGACTTAAATTTGACTTTGTAATTTGATGTCTTGAAATTGAGCCTCTGTTTATTTAAGAAGCTCCTCCTCTTTAAGACACTGATCATCATATAAGGCTCAAAAATGTGTTTTAATACTTATAATTAGCAATAACTTTAAATCTTTAAATCTGTAAAGCATGATTTCCAAATTAATTGGATCCATTTGGCATTACATTACAATGCGCCATGTGCTATAGACTGTTTTATAATAATGGCCTATTCCATTCTGTCACCATATTTGCTGAATGTGTGGATTTGTTTTAAAGCGGGACTCTGTTCCACTCTCTCACCTGGACTTCTTCCACTTCTAAACAGTAAAAGTCCAAATGTCAAAGCAGGATAAAAGCTGCAGCTGTGGTAGAAGCAGACTGTTAGACAAAAGTAAATGGAGTCATTCTCCAAATCAAGGCCAGCTCACTGGACTGCTGCAGTTGTAACCCAATTACTCCCAGGCCACATGTTTTCAGAGCTGGGACGTCCTGCAGCAGAGGGAAGCCCTTCTCTCTTCTCTGCTGTCACCCTATAAAAACACAGCAGGCAGAGAGAAAGAGAGTGGCAAGGAGAGAACGATGAAAACCTGCAGGCGCTGCTCCTCATGACTTCAGTGTAAAGATATCTTCAAATATTTTGGTCTTGAGTGAAAGCTGGCTCATCCAGCCGTTTTGTGCACATGGGAAAATGATTGACGATTCAAGTAATCATTGTAAATTCAACCACAGCCAGATTCATAAAAGAGGTGTGACTAAATGATTTACTTAAATGTATATTATTTTTTAAAACATATTGAAATGATCTGATGAAGAGGATGTAAACCTACTATTTTATAAAGAGGAGAAGAAAGAAGAAAAGCACAGAGTAAAATATATAGCACCAATTAAACTAAAGGAGACTCCACCTCTCTAGAGCAGGGCAGCTCCAGAGAACACGAACCATGTGGTTTGCAGTGGAGTTTTTTGTGTGGGGTAATTAATGATGTGAGGATGAGGTCTTGTTCCACGGATGTGTGTGGGTGACTTTACAGTCTTTGCAAATGAAACCACCCCAGTCCATCTTCCACAGTTACTCTCTGAGCTGACAGACAGTATTTATCCCTAAAGGTCAGAGGAAATGTTATTAAATAAATGTGGCAAGATGGCATTCTAGTTTTCATTAACACATTTTATTAAAAGGGCAATCCAAATCAACCAGAAAAATGTTAATTACCAGTGGAAGGCCCTGCTGTGAGTTTTGTGGATTTTTTGTTTTACAAGGCCTTATATAAATGAACAGGATTTGTTAAAGTTAAGTTACAGTTTAATCTGTTGTCTCATTTCCAAAAGTCTTTAAACATCTAATCTGTTGCTAATTTGGAGTTTCTGTGCAGTTCTCCTTCACAGAATAAACTTTCCTAATTAGGTCACAGGTGGATTCGTTCCACCGTAAAATGAGTCCTGATGGCAACAGGACAAGATTTTCCAGGGTGAGATGAAGCTTCAAAATCCACTGTTTAGAGTTTTATATGTAGAAAAGAAAGCTGAACGTGTCATTTTCCTTTCACTTCAAAATTATGCATCATTTTGTGATGAGCTACCGGTTGAAAAACACTTAAAAGATTTTCATTGGAATGAGACAAAATGCAAAAGCATTTAGCGGTATCAAGGCTTTTTGAAGATATCAGTGAGAAATATTCAATATTAGAGAACATTTTCCTCCATGCAAAAACATATTCTAAATGTTTTTTATATAAATAAATAGTCTTACTTCAATTTTAGTTCAGCACATTATAAATATGTGTAAAACCTGAAACTTGACTAAGGTGGGGTGAAAAAGCAGTGAATGAAAATAGATTGATAACAAAACTGCAGGTTACTCTCAGATTACCTATGATGATCTCTGTCGCCACCACGTGGTCAAACATGATTATTTAAGCAAAACTAAGTATAGAAAGGGCAGATGCAGGAAACTTTATTTTAATTTCAAAGAGAAAATGCAATAAAAGAAAATCCAATGATCCATGTTTGTCAACATCCAAACAGCTGCTCTTCACAAAGTGAACAGAGGAGAGAGTAAGTGGGAGAACAGATCCTGGCAGATGGCTGACAGAGTCACTACCGCCATCTACTGTTAGCTCTGGGTATGACACTACAGACCACAAAAAAAAAACCTGTTTTTTGTGCTTTAGAAGATTAGATTTATATAATACACGATGCACAAAAAGAAAAATATTATGAATCTTAACAAATCAGAATATTTTTTTTTTAGTAATTACGTTCAAAAAGTAATATTTGCATTATACAAATTCGTCACACAAAGTGATATATGCCAAGTATTTATTTCAACTTATTGCGATTATTATGGCTCACAGCTCAAATTAGCCTCTCCATAAACCAGATAAACACAAAGAAACATCAACTGCTCTGTAATTGTTCATTATCTTTCTGCTCTTGCTTTGCTCTTGATAAAACTCAGCCGACCAACACCAACAGACACATCATCACTGTGGAAACGAGACTTTAAGCTACAAGCAACATCGACTCTACCTGCTAATCCTCTAGATTCTGGGACCTTGATTTCTAATGAAATGCAAAATTTACATTCCTTTGGAAAGAATGTTGTCGTGATTTGTTAGACTGAATTTAACTTTCTCTTTCCGGTGTTTTTGAGGATTATTTTTGTGATTTTCCTGCACAATCTGTGACTTTGGTTTGGCCTTCATGAAACAGATAAACCCACACAAGGTCAATATTATTTTAATAAATAGATTCAGTCACTTACAGAAGTTACGGATGTTACTGATCTTTATTCAGTGCCATTTCCAATTTATTGCTCTTCTATTAAACTTTTTTGTGTCATTTCATCTTTAATCTCTGAACAGTGACCAAACACATAGTAGTCCCATACATTTTTCCTCTATGCGATCCTCATACTTGCATATGAAACAGTTAAACTCTAATCACAAATAACTTACTCCTGTTCAACAGATTCAACTTATTTTATAGTGAATTTTATTGACTTTTTTCAACATTCTTACATGGTCTCACCCCCACTGAAATCTGATGTCACTGTTTTTTAACAAAATGCAAAAATGTTTAAAATACATATTCTGTATGTAAAATAATATACAACAATAATCCTTAAACATTAGAATATGGAGACTGATGCATAAAACAGATGGAATCCTATTTGAAAATCCAAAAAAGATGATTTTTAAAATACTGTACTTGTACTGTAAGAGAGAAAGCAAAATATATGTCTAATTATTGATCTATTCACAAGTCTTTGTTTCATTTCTTTGTAGCTCTGTTCATGAGCTGCTGCCATGTTTAAACTTGAAATGAAAGGCTTCAAGTTCAGAGGTGACGATTATCCATTCCTTCATGGTCCTCAGCATCCTAACCATCCCTCTTTCTGGCAGCCTGATTCACTCTGACATCTGAGTAAACTATTTCCTCCTCAGCATCACCTGAAAGAAGCAAAATAGACACAACATAAGGAATGTCCATTACTATTACTGCTGTTCAGGATCAAAAGAAATGTCAGTGATATTATTTTCTCACCTTCTGTGATAGTTGTGGGGCTTCTTCTTATTTTCACTTTAAACAGTTCGATACCAAGAAACAAAACCAAAAGAAGAAGCAGAACGGTTGCACTTGCTAAGACGATCACAGCTGGAAAACGTGTTTCTAGATAAAAACAGACATCAAGTCATGAGAAATATGTACGTACCATTAAAACTTTTTCATATGGAAATGGAAGAATAAATTATGCAGAGCATTTTATTTGGAAGAATTGCACAATTTGTGAAAAGAATTAAAGGGAAAGTTTTATGTTTTCCAACCACATAGTGCCATTTTCTAGTATTTCATAGAAAGTTGGCATTGCAGTTTAACTCCTAGTAATTGGGCCTCTGTCTCTTTAAGAAACTCCTGATCTTTCTAATGCTCTGCCTGTTCAGGAAGTCTTCACAACATGGCTTCTCGATTAACTCTGCAAAGGAGCTGCACTTCGAAAGCATTGTGAAGGGTTGCCATGGAGATTAAAGGATTTCTCAAACATGCATGAAATAATTAGTTGATTTTACATAACACTGCCCTTTTTACAGAAAATGGAATCAAAATGTAAAGTAATCAAACTAAATATAAGAATAAAACACATTACCTTCACAACTTGAAAGATGGACGATGATCTGTTTACTGCTGACCTTGTTCTGAACTTTACACTCCAGGTTTCCTTGCAGTTGACCATTTAAACTGATGGTGACACTTCCATTATTTTCACTGGTAGGTTTAGTGTGTAGTAACGGATTATTATCCAGAGAAAAAGAGAAGTGTGTGTGTTCTCCCTCTGCTGAGCAGCTGACTGTCCTCTGCCCTGGTGACAAACATTTCTGAAACATGGCAGGTTGTGAAACTGGAGCTGAAAGACAAACACAGTTAAGATTGTTAACTTTGTTTTTCTGTGCACCATTTAAGAAAAGTAATTATTTTCCTGCATTATTTAATATTCCATGGGTTAAACTGTAAAACACAATCATTTTTACAAAATGCAGTTACATTTATCTTTGTCTTTAAAGGCAAAATAAGTTAATTACACAGCATAAAACTATGAATAATGTTCCTACCTATGATCTGAAGATTGATGTTGATTGTTTTGATGAATTTACCATCATTACCATGCAGCTGCAGCTCATAAACTCCAGAATCATTCTTTTTGGTGTGCTCACATGTCAGTGTTCCATTTATGGCTAATTCACAGGATTTATTGTAGTTCAAAATTGTTTTCGTACATGTGTTGTCTCCACATTTGAAAAATACTTCTTTATTTTTTGTCAATGTAATCTTTGTATGAACTGGAAGGTAAAATATGAGAGGTTCTCCAGTTGCTCCATAACACTGACATTCTCTATCACATTGAGTTATATTACATGCCAATATCTCTAAAAAAGATTAAAAACAAGCAAATCACAAAGTTACAAGAAAAACATTGAAATGTCTTTATTGTCACTGATGTTTATTTGAAATGCAAAACATACATACAAAATAAATGACAAAACTTTTAAATAATATATAAATATAGTTTTTGCTAAGTATTATTAAATGACAACTAATATCAGTAGGATTGCAAAATAAGACCCTGAAGCAAATTTCATTTAATATCTTGAATTTAACAATTCTAAATGATCTGGTTTGACTAACTTTTAACTTGGTTAACTGAGTTAAATGTACCTGTTGCTAAGATCACTGGAGCCAGAAATGTCATCATCATGTAGATGAAAATCATTTTCTGTGAACACAAGAAAAATTATGATCAAATAATTATAGATAACATGTTTTTTATCCAAATACAAACCACTGACATTTTCATAAAACCAAGGAAGCTTTTCGATAAACATTTTGGATCATTTGAAATACAATGACTTCATGGAGAAATCTTGTGAAATTAGTTGAGACGTAAATCATCCTGTGGCGCTTCTGATGAAGCACGCGGCATCATTCTATCATTTACACATTACTTAAAAAAAAAATTTTTTATTGGAGAAAACGATATTAGAAAATAAGTTTATTCTGCACAAATTTATTATTCTTGCGATTATGGGATTTATTTCTTCAAGTTTTTGTTTTTAATTCTTGCACCTGCGCATAATTTCATTTTTTGTTTGTATAATTACATCATGTCCACAAATTAAATCTGATCAAAGTTCTCTGTACTTAAGTTGCTTTTTAATATTTACTCTTGCTTGAATAATTTTGTGGATGACTACATTTCGTTTCTTTTTGTATCAAAATATATTGAATTATCACCATTTCAACTTCAACACAGTTTTCAGCAAATCGACCCACATCTGGTTTAGTGAAGATGAACAAAAGTTTTCTCTCCTTTTTTAATCAATCTCTTGTTTTACAGAGGAATCTTTAACAAAAGGCTCATATTAGTTAATAGTGTGTGCATGATTTGAATTAAATGTTTTCTAGACAGAAACAAGTTGCTTTGTGTTCT
>NW_006800072.1:1611575-1616608 GCF_000485575.1 Poecilia formosa
CATATGGATTAAATATTAGTATAGTAGATATGATTGAAACTAAAAATTATTATAAATAAGACAAAATCATACAAATTTTTTAAAGATTTTTTGACAAAAATATATTGGCTGGACAAATTAAGAAAGAAACTAAATGTATAACAATTAAATCAGCTGTGTAAAACAGAGCCTCCAAAACAAAATCCAAATAAATAAATGAAACAATGAAAAATATTAAATGTTGTTTGTTTTAATGACAGAATAATTTCATTCAGCTGGGTTGGATCTGCATAGCTGTAGTAGTAATGTTAGTAAGTAGTTTAAAAAATGTTTAAACTACTTAAAAATAGTAGTTTAAACTACATTTAAATGTAGAAAGTAATGAGGACATTACTTTTGGAAAATAAAAGTAATGCCCTCAACAAGATATGTGGTTGAGCTATAAAGGTTACACTGTCAGCAGACTTTTAATAAAAAGTGAAAATCACCTCAGTAGAAATGATATTATTCAGACTTACATGCGATAGAAGATCGTCGTCTGTGAAGAGGCTGGTTAGTTTTCCACTCACTGCAGGGAGGTTTAGCAGAAACCTTAATCTGTGGTCTGCAGGGAAGTGAAGAAGCTGCTCAGTTAATGACGACTGAGTGGCTACATCTTTTCTCATCAGACAGAGCCGGACAAAAGTCAGTACTTAGAGTTTAATATTTACATCAAAATATTGTGCATTTTGTTAGCTTTTTGTTATTGTGTGAGGGAACAAGACACAGCTGGGAACAATCAAGGGGTCGCCATGACAACACAGACTCAATTAACACCAAAATAAACACAAGAAATTAAATCCTCACAAGAGCTTTTCAGAAAGAATTACCTGACCAGGTAAAACTGAAGTTAGTCTCTCACCATATTTGAAGTACATTAAAAGAACATGAACATGCTGAGATTAGACAAGTTTATGTTCATGAAATAATACAGAGAAAAGATTAAAATACTTACTATGGGCTGCAAGAAATATTGAGATCTATTGCTTGTTGCCTACTGAAAATTTCCATCATGACAACAAAAAAACAAAAATTGAAGAATGGAGAAGAAACGTGATATTTCTGCATCTCAGCAGAAAGATGATAAAAACACTTCAGATATGATGTGTTTGGGGTGAATCAATCAATCACATTTTATTTGTAAAGCACATTTCAGCAGCAAGGCAGTTCAACGTGTGATTACCAGTATAAGGAAACAGGTGTAAATACTGAACTCTGATCTCCATACTGAACAAAATACGTTGTAGAGTAGAGTAGGGGTTTAATCTTGTGGTATAATTGGAGGCAAAGTGCAGTTTTTTCAGGTGTTTCTCACCATTGTTTTCAGTGTTCAGTGTGCAGCAGAAGAATCTCACACCAAATCAAACACGTGTCTTTCATATATTTTAAGTAGACAAACAAATGAAATGGGGGAAAGAAATGCAGTATTTTTTTTACAGGCCACTATTCAAACCAACCTTGACTTTCAGTCATTGTGGTTAAAACCCAAACCATCCAGTTTGCAGAAAGAGTTACTGAGTCACATGGACATCTGGTCATATTGGACCACATGCCCTATGAGTTGTTTAAACCTGCTGAAGCTACATACTGTGTAGAATTTCTGATTCATCCCGTGTAGCAAAATATAAACCTAAATATCAGCATTTTCACCTCACTTTATGAAGTATTTGATCTCAATTTCATCTGACAATTAAGAATGTATTATCTCACACTCATTGAAAATATGTTATTATTATATGTTTCAATTAAATTTTAGATTCGGGTTTGGAGTTATTTTACCATAGTAGATTCAGTAGACATTTCATTGTCTTTCAAAATGCATACATAAAGAAGAAAGAGCGTTAAATGAGACCAAAGAAATTTGATTTTGGGAGACAAGGGAATAAAGTGATGGACAGTTCAGCTGTAAATGCATTATAATATCTAGTTTTAAAGATTAATCTTATAAGTTAAATCAACAAAAACAAATGTAAGTAAAATTAATCTCCTTCAAGCAAATTTCTTAAAAGGCGAATAAAGAAGATCAAGTATCTTCCACGTGTTTAAAAATGTATTGCAGTTCTGCCAACAATGCTGCCATTGTTGGCAGAACTGCACAGAATAAAAACACAAAAAATGCTTGAAGGCTTTAGCTTAAATGGCGAAAAGCCTTTACATTAAACTGAAAGCATACTTCCATAAAATTTGACTGACTCCATATTAAACTAAATTTAAATGTACTTAACTAAGCTCAGTTATCTGTAAATAAATGCATTTAACTACATCAACATAGTTTTGGATGTTCCCCATCATAGTATCTGTCATTTTATGTGGAATTACATCAGGCTTGAAGTCTTTATCTACTTCTAGTATTTGGTTTAATATCTTAATATAATTTTTTCATGTTGGGGATTGACTGAAAGCATCTGCAGCCATTTTGCAAAACTTTATAAACTCCTATAAACAATGTTAAAATATTGATGTGCACTCACCTGCAGTGGAAACACGCCTCTATACCAACTGGTGACTCTTCCGCCTACAGCAGGGACGTAGGTCACTTCTCCTTTTCTGTCTTGTAGGCAGAAGTGAGAATACAGTTCAACTAAAATAAAAATAATAATTAAAAAAATCTCTATGGGTTTGTTTGTCTCTTTTTGCCTTCATTGCTATGCCACCGAATCGCTCTGAATGTTTGAAGAACTAAAGATTAATGGCAAATGTGATTTTTTTCCCCCACATCTCTAAATATGTATTTGATGGAATCCAACTGTTTATGGCTGGAGTGATTATGTTGATCTGCATAATAATCACAGTCCTGGGAACATCAACTTTGGCAAAAGGTGCATTTAATATTTTAAGCAGATATTCAAGTTTCAATAAATACAATTACATATCATGAAGCTGAACTTATTATATTATATGTATTCAATGAATCAATGAATTAATAAATCGAAGATGATTTCAAATTATTTTCTGTGGTTTTTATTGGTTTTTGGTTCCTATTGTTGCCTTGTCAGGACCAATTGGATGTAATTTAACAAACCAAACTGGTGATCTGTCCTGTTTCGGAGCACTTGGACAAATAAAACATCAGACACTTTCTATCGGCCCTGAAGAGAGAACAACTCTTAAAAGAAATGAGGTCGGATTTTTAATTTGATCAATGATGAAAAAACTTCAAAATACTTCAAAAATGGGACATTGAAGACTGTCAAAACAAAAATGAAAGTAGATTCATTCACCTCTGGCAAACACGAGGACAAATATACTCAATCCTCACATTCTTGGTAAGAACATTTAAAAATTTTGCATACAAAGTGTTGGTGTGTTCAGATGTTGTATTGAAATGAACATTTATTGTCAACTTTATTAACTAAATGTGACTTTGTGTTTGCCTGTCAGCTCCCGTTTCACACCTTGCTGTGTGTCAAACACGTCTGTCACCAGAGAAAATGTCAGTGAGCTGCTCAGCGAAGGGCGACGACGTGGAGTTCACTTTGCTTTGGACAGCAACTTATTAATACGGACCAAAGTTGAGAATGGAAAAAAATGAGTGTTTCAAATGTTAATATCAGTCTGCATGGTCAGTCAGAAGGAAAACTCCTAACAAGCTGTACAGGTAGTTAGTTCTTACAAACTTCTATTAATCCTTGTCTTTAAGTGCTGTTTGCTGAATAAATACATTTCTCTGGAATACGGTTTTGCCTAAGCCTGTAAAAGACCATTTTAAAGAGGAATTATAACTTTTTTTAAACACATATTATGTGACTGTTGCAGTAACATCGTGTGTTCTCTGTTCTGCTGCTTCTTGTGGTCTTGTTTCTCAGTTTCAAATGTTTTAATAAGAAGAGATGCACTGCAGCTCTTAGAGAAGGTACGAGATCAAATTACTGCATGTATGCATGTATGTGTGCTTTTATGTGAGTGTGTTTATAGACGACACTCTCATTACAGAAGCTGACATGTTTCTATTTTTACTTCTTTCAGTCGATGAAGTTGTGTACTCAGATGTCCGTGTGACTCGGCCTGCCTGCAGGGTGGATGGTTTGGGTGTTAACCACAGTGACTGAAAGTCTGACTAGCATGGCTAGTTTGAATGTTGGACTGTTAAAAAAATACTGCATTTCTTTCTCCATTTCATTTGTTAATCAACTTAAAATATATGCAAGAAACATACAAATGTTTAATTTGGTGTGAAATTCTTCTGTTGCATACTGAAAATTGAATACAGTGCTTCATCTACTGAGAAACACTTGAAGAACCTGCATAGCACTTTGCCTCCTACTATACCACAAGATTAAGCCCTTCCCCTCACCCTACAACATATTTTTTTTCAGTATGGAAATCAGAGTTCTGTATTTAGATCTGTTTCCGTATCAGTAATCATCTAGCCCCAAACACAGCATACTTAAAATGTTTCTTTCTGCTGAGATGTAGAATATCATAGTTCTTCCCCCTCCTGCAAAGAAGAAGGGGGAAGAAATGTAATATGTGAACTGTCGACTAGACAGACGTGTTGATGCTTATCTTCATAATTATTTCAGGTAACTCATCTAAAGCCACACTGCCATCTAGTGGTGTTTGCAGCTGATGCCAGCTTGAGATAATCATCAACAAAGAATGACTCAGATGGTCACCATCATTCCAGAACCTTTTATGGCAAACCTGAGTAAATCCTTTAACTCCAATGAGTTGAGATGGATTAATGATGAAGCATGTTGGCAACTTGCCTTTGTTGACACAGAAGTGAAGAGTTAGCTAGGTCTAAAATATTTTGCCTCTGAGTCCAAATCCAATATTTTGAAACCAGACTCAGGAACATTTTCAAGAGTCGTTGGACGACTCATAATGTTTTTCAAAGCATGGAGCTAATTAAACTCTTCCTTTGCTGCAGTGCACCATGTGGCCCACAAAGACGTAGGTCTTCAGTGAAACACAGGCGCAGTAGCTTCCAGTCCAAAGAGGCAAAGGGTGAGACGCAGGTCCTCAATGCCCCAACTCAGCCACGTCTCAACCTCCCTGCCAAACGTCACAGT
>NW_006800072.1:1616618-1621965 GCF_000485575.1 Poecilia formosa
TGTTTAAAAAACCTTTGGACTTTTCACTAGTCTCTTTGCGGGTGTTTCTGCATGTGGGCAAAGAGTATCAAACCCACCATGACACAAGTTTCAATAAATACAATTACATATCATGACTTTGAACTTATTATATATATTCAATCAATGAATTAATAAATCGAAGATGATTTCAAATTATTTTCTGTGGTTTTTATTGGTTTTTGGTTCCTATTGTTGCCTTGTCAGGACCAATTGGATGTAATTTAACAAACCAAACTGGTGATCTGTCCTGTTTCGGAGCACTTGGACAAATAAAACATCAGACACTTTCTATCGGCCCTGAAGAGAGAACAACTCTTAAAAGAAATGAGGTCGGATTTTTAATTTGATCAATGATGAAAAAACTTCAAAATACTTCAAAAATGGGACATTGAAGACTGTCAAAACAAAAATGAAAGTAGATTCATTCACCTCTGGCAAACACGAGGACAAATATACTCAATCCTCACATTCTTGGTAAGAACATTTAAAAATTTTGCATACAAAGTGTTGGTGTGTTCAGATGTTGTATTGAAATGTACATTTATTGTCAACTTTATTAACTAAATGTGACTTTGTGTTTGCCTGTCAGCTCCCGTTTCACACCTTGCTGTGTGTCAAACACGTCTGTCACCAGAGAAAATGTCAGTGAGCTGCTCAGCGAAGGGCGACGACGTGGAGTTCACTTTGCTTTGGAGAGCAACTTATTAATACGGACCAAAGTTGAGAATGGAAAAAAATGAGTGTTTCAAATGTTAATATCAGTCTGCATGGTCAGTCAGAAGGAAAACTCCTAACAAGCTGTACAGGTAGTTAGTTCTTACAAACTTCTATTAATCCTTGTCTTTAAGTGCTGTTTGCTGAATAAATACATTTCTCTGGAATACGGTTTTGCCTAAGCCTGTAAAAGACCATTTTAAAGAGGAATTATAACTTTTTTTAAACACATATTATGTGACTGTTGCAGTAACATCGTGTGTTCTCTGTTCTGCTGCTTCTTGTGGTCTTGTTTCTCAGTTTCAAATGTTTTAATAAGAAAAGATGCACTGCAGCTCTCAGGGAAGGTAAGAGATCAAAGTACTGCATGTATGCATGTATGTGTGCTTTTATGTGAGTGTGTTTATAGACGACACTCTCATTACAGAAGCTGACATGTTTCTATTTTTACTTCTTTCAGTCGATGAAGTTGTGTACTCAGATGTCCGTGTGACTCGGCCTGCCTGCAGGGTGGATGGTTTGGGTGTTAACCACAGTGACTGAAAGTCTGACTAGCATGGCTAGTTTGAATGTTGAACTGTTAAACAAATGAAATGGGAAAATAAATGCAACATTTTTATACAAGTGTTTGATTTGGTGTGAAATTATCCTGTTGCATACTCATGCTTCCAGATAAAACCCCTACAACATATTTTCTCAGTGTGGAGATCTGACTTTACATCTGTTTCCTACCTGACATGTGAATTGTTGATGTGACTAATCAGAGATGTTGATCCTTGTTGTCTTCATAATTATTTCAGTTAAATAATCTAAAGCCACAACGCCATCTAGTGGTGATTACAGCTGATGCCAGCCTCCCAGAACCTGTTATACTAAACCTGAGTGAATCCTTTAACTCCAGTGAGTTGAGATGGATGGGCCAGGACACCATGTGGCCCACAACGATGTAGATCATCAGTGAAACACAGGAGCAGTAGCTTCCAGTCCAAAGAGGCAAAGGGTGAGACGCAGGTCCTCAATGCCCCAACTCAGCCACGTCTCAACCTCCCTGCCAAACGTCACAGTGTCCAGCCCAAAACAGGTCAGATTCCAAGAGGAGAGGCAGGTGCAAACCCTCCACAGTAGGTGAAATTCATAGGAGCTGATTGCAGGAGGGCAAATTTAAATCCATAACAGGTGAGCTCCCTCCTATAGCAGTGGGTCCCAAACCTAGTCCTCAAAAACCTCTGCATGTTTCAGATGTGTCTCAGTTCCACCACACCTGATTCAAATGACTGCATGGCCTCCTCTGCAGCCATCAAATGCTGTAGAAATCTGTTAATCACTCATTCATTCAGTCAGCTGTTTGGAAACAAGGAGACACCTAAAATATGCAGGGCAGGTTTGGAAACCACTGCCCAAGAGCAGTAGCCTCAAGTTGCTCAAACAGAGTCCTGCAACTTTTGCCCTACACACACAATTTGAAGACCAAAACTGCCTCACTATATTCAGTTAATCTCTTCACAGCAAGGCTACTTGTGAGCCAGGTGTGCTGAAGCAGAGACATCTAATACGTGCAGTACGCCGGCCCTTGAGGGCTGGAGTTTCCCACAGGAGCCCAGCTTAGTCCCTGCAGCCCAGAACCGACCCAATGCTGCTCCTTTGAGCCGAAAGTCGCCTGACAGGAGCCCACCGTCCTGGGACCCAATTCCAGCAACCACACAATCATTACCTTACCAAGGGCACTTTGAGACAGAACTTAATAGTATTTAAAATTATTATTCCAAAGCTATTTTTGTTTTGCACACACTTATCCAAATAAATTAGAAGTTTAATAAAGGACTTTTACATTTGTTTTCAGTTATTTTATTTTTTTTAATCTTCCGCTTCTCCAGAGTTGCCATGGCCCTTTTATCTGTTTTGTTAGCTAATTCTTTCCTTGTCCAACCTTTCAGTTTATGAAGTTGTCTTATGCTAATTTTATTGTTGATGTTGGACTGAACGGTGCTCAGTGAGATGTTTGAAGGTCAGGATGTTGGTTTAGTGTCTAAAGCTTAAACTTCTGCAAAATGGCTTGCCTTACCTGTTTGATTGTTTGTTGGTCTTCATGATCCTGTTTTTTCACTAATGTTTTCCAACAAACATCTGAGGTGTTTTCTTCTTTTATCTTCTGCTTCACAGTTGTGCCTGCTTTGTGTTGAACTGTCGTATCAAAACCAAATTAAACATGAGGTTTGTGATTCTAATGTGACAATATGTGAAAAAGTTGAAGAGGTTTGAACGCTTTTCTATGTTGTGCAAATGAAGGTCTGATGTTATCAGTTCTCAGTTTCTACATTTGCTAACATTAGTAACAACAACACCTTTCCTCTCTGGCATTACAGTGTTATTGTGCACCAATTCAAATAAAAGCCTTTACTCTTCTTAGCACCCAAAAATAAACATGCTAGTGTGATACATTAGCAGTAAGCGCACAAACAGAGAATGGAAAATGTTGTGGTTTAAACAAGTATCAAAATAGCTTTTCAGGTTTGAGGTTGCACTTCCTTTAAGCAAACTAAAACCTTTAAATTAAGAGGAAATGAAGCCAAAAAAACGAATGTTAAACTGTTAAAGTCGATTGAAATGAACTAAAGTTTTCTCATGATGTGACATAAATTATTGATTATACAAATGCATGTTAATTTGAATAACATTGCATTTAATGACTGCAGTTTACTTGATTAAGTTTCTGAAAAAATAAATACTTTGATAATATTACCATAATGAGGTGTTAAAAGAACAGTTTTATAAACTGGATTTGATCTTTTGAGTCGAAACATTTTTGTTTCTGTTACATTTCTACAATACAGTAAATTAAAAATAGACAATAATGAGAATTCAATATTACTGGTAACCAATTACCAATTTTAATCTTTTCTCTATTATTTAATGAACATTAAACTTCGTCTAAAGTCGGCATGTTCATGTTCTTTTAATGTATTTCATATCTGATGAGACGGTATCATCAGAGTTTTACCTGGTCAGGTAATTCTTTGTGAAAAGCTTTTGTTCCTGGAAGACTTTCTGACATTAAACATGATCTTAGTGTGGAGCGTTTTTATGTAAAGTGCGTCAGTTGCTGTGTATTGTTACTGCCTTTCACCAAACCTCCATGAGATAATCATTTTCTTCAAACTAATTTTGATGTTGGTGTCGTCCTCAAACATTAACAAAAAAATAATGAAATGCATAATATTTTGATATAAATATTTCATTCTAGGTAATAACAATTGTTCGACTGCGTCCGATGCGTAAATATCAGCGATAAAGATGTAGCCACTCAGTCGTCATTAACTGAGCAGCTTCTTCACTTCCCTGCAGAACACAGATAAAGGTTTCTGCTAAACCTCCCTGCAGTGAGTGGAAAACTAACCAGCCTCTTCACAGACGAAGATCTTCTATCGCATGTAAGTCTGAATAATATCATTTCTACTCAGGTGAGTTTCACTTTTTATTAAAAATCTACTGACAGTGTAACCGTTATAACCCAACCACATATCTTGTTGAGGGCATTACTTTTATTTTCCAAAAGTAATGTCCTCATTACTTTCTACATTTAAATGTAGTTTAAACTATTATTTTTTACATTAAAAAATGGTAGTTTAAATATTTTTTAAACTACTTACTAACATTACTACTACAGCTATGCAGATCCAACCCAGCTGAATGAAATTATTCTGTCATTAAAACAAACAACATTTAATATTTTTCATTGTTTCATTTATTTATTTGGATTTTGTTTTGGAGGCTCTGTTTTACACAGCTGATTTAATTGTTATACATTTAGTTTCTTTCTTAATTTGTCCAGCCAATATATTTTTGTCAAAAAATCTTTAAAAAATTTGTATGATTTTGTCTTATTTATAATAATTTTTAGTTTCAATCATATCTACTATACTAATATTTAATCCATATGGAGACGTCCATGGTTTGTTTTCTAGAACATGATTGGCATCTTTTATTGTCACATTTCTAAGTCAAACAACAGAAGCGAATGTATTTTGATACTTTCAAATCTTTTCTGCACCAATAAAGGAATTTTTAATTTTTATTATCTGACATTAAAGAAATAAAACACAATAAACACTGCATATAAAATTTTAAAGATGACACATTTAATTTGAAAGCCATCTTTATTAGAGTTCTTCGCATTCAGCTCCTGTCTCGTTGTAAAGTAAAGCAGTTTTAGAAAGTGTGAGATCTGAGATGGCCGATGGCAGAAAGTCACGGCTCTGAGTGTTTAGATTGAAAAACAAGATAAGTATTGTGAGATTTGAGGGTCTTGATGACACACTATCATATATTACAGTCTGCAGAGTTACTTATGAATATGAAAAACCTCTTCGTCTTTGCTGATGCCATTAACAGGTTTATGTTTAAAAGCTTTTTAATGACATGGGAATTAAAATCAGAACACAAAGCAACTTGTTTCTGTCTAGAAAACATTTAATTCAAATCATGCACACACTATTAACTAATATGAGCCTTTTGTTAAAGATTCCTCTGTAAAACAAGAGATTGATTAAAAAAGGAGAGAAAACTTTTGTTCATCTTCACTAAACCAGATGTGGGTCGATTTGCTGAAAACTGT
>NW_006800072.1:1622766-1627521 GCF_000485575.1 Poecilia formosa
TCACGCACATCGTTCAACCAGACAGCTATTTGTAAGCCATAGAGGGTTGCGTTCCGAAAATAACCCGCGATAAGTGAAATCCGCTAAGTAGTTGCCTTTATTTTTTTACAACTATTACACAGCATAATTAAATACTCTACATTGAAACCAAAGAACAAAAACCTGTTTTCAAGTCAGCGGCTGTGCATCTATCACGGCATTAATGTCTTCCGTAGTCGTGTCATTAAAGCGTCTCCTCCAAGCTGATTTGCGAGCTGTATCTACGGCAGAGCCTCCGGCCACAGTTTTTTTTTTTTCAGTAGGCATTCAAAGTTTCAGTTTCCATCTCCTGAATGGCCAGTCTGTATTACGTATATTTTAGCCAATCAGGACGCAGAACACAATGCACTGTGAAAAAAACTGCACACAAAAAAATCCGCGAAGCAGCGAAACCGCGAAAGGTGAACCGCGTTATAGCGAGGGATCACTGTAGTTTGGAAACCACTGGGGGGGCCAGGAGAAAAAGTTTGGGAACCACTGGAGTATGTGGTTTTATTGTCAGTGACACTTTAAGATGTATTAAAAGAATAACACTGTAGACTTTCTCTAAAATCAAATGACCAAATGTTTAAAGATGTCAGGTAAAACTTAGCAGAAGGGTCAAAACATAAAGATGTTGTACAATGGAGTGAGCTAAAACCACAGTGGCATTTTCTGTTTCTCAGCTTCCTGCTTCAGTAGCAAACAGGAGGGTTTAATGTTATCTGACAGGAAGTTATTCACCCTTACAAAAGTAACAGCTTTAGTCACTACAGAAAAAAACATTTTGGTACCAGAGTCTGAAAAGTGAAACAAAGGCCTAAACATTTATACAACCTGTCAACAGAGTTACCAGCAGTGTTAGCAGTTCACCTGTAAAGAGATACTAAAGCTTATATANTGTTTCTGTCTAGAAAACATTTAATTCAAATCATGCACACACTGTTAACATGATATGAGCCTTTTGTTAGAGATTCCTCTGTAAAACAAGAGATTAAAAAAGGAGAGAAAACTTTTGTTCATCTTCACTAAACCAGATGTGGGTCAATTTGCTGAAAACTGTGTTGAAGTTGAAGTGGTGATAATTTGATACAAAAATGAACAAAATGTAGTCATCCACAAAATTATTCAAGCAAGAGTAAATATTAAAAAGCAACGTAAGTACAGAGAACTTTGATCAGATTTAATTTGTGGACATGATGTAATTATACAAACAAAATATGAAATTATGCACAGGTGCAATAATTAAAAACAAAAACTTGAAGAAATAAATCCCATAATTGCAAGAATAATAAATTTGTGCAGAATAAACTTATTTTCTAATATCGTTTTCTCCAATAAAAACATTTTTTTAAGTAATGTGTAAATGATAGAATGATGCCGCGTGCTTCATCAGAAGCGCCACAGGATGATTTACGTCTTAACTAATTTCACAAGATTTCTCCATGAAGTCATTGTATTTCAAATGATCCAAAATGTTTATTGAAAAGCTTCCAAAGTGATAACATCACCTTGGTTTTATGAAAATGTCAGTGGTTTGTATTTGGATAAAAAACATGTTATCTATAATTATTTGATCATAATTTTTCTTGTCTTCACAGAAAATGATTTTCATTTACATGATAATGACATTTCTGGCTCCAGTGATCTTAGCAACAGGTACATTTAACTCAATTAATCAAGTTATTATTATTCAAACTAGATCATTTAAAACTGAACCAAGATATTTTATAAAATTATTTTGAGGGATCTTATTTTCTTATCCTACTGATATTATTTGTTGTTAAATATTATTTGGCAATAGTTGTATTTATATATTAAATATTTAATAATGTCAGTTGATTGCCCTAGCAATAGATCTTTTTGCATTTAAAAAACATCAGTGACAATAAAGACATTTCAATGTTTTTCTTGTAACTTTGTGATTTGCTTGTTTTTAATCTTTTTTAGAGATATTGGCATGTGATATAACGCAGTGTGATGACGAATGTCAGTGTTATGGAACAACTGGAGAACCTCTGATATTTTACCTTCCAATTCATGAACAGATTAAGTTGAAAAAAAATAAAACTACACTTTTTAAGTGTGTAAACGCATGTAAGGAAGAAAATTCAAACTACATTAAGTCCTGCAAATTCGTCATAAATGGAACCCTGAAGTGTGAGCACACCACAGAGAACGACTCTGGAGTTTATCAGCTGGAGCTATATGATCAGAAGGGTAAAAATATCAAGCAAGTCAACATCAATCTTCAGATCATAGGTAGGAACATTATTATTAGTTTTGTGCTGTGCATAACTTATTTTATCTTCAAAGGTATATAAATGCATTTTATTAGAATGATTGTGTTTTACAGTTTAACCCATGACCTGGAATATTATATAATGCAGGAAAACGATTACTTTTCTTAAATGGTACACAGAAAAACAAAGTTAACAATCTTAACTGTGTTTGTCTTTCAGCTCCAGTTTCACAACCTGCCATGTTTCAGAAATGTTTGTCACCAGAGCAGAGGACAGTCAGCTGCTCAGCAGAGGGAGAACACACACACTTCTCTTTTTCTCTGGATAATAATCCGTTACTACACACTAAACCTACCAGTGAAAATAATGGAAGTGTCACCATCAGTTTAAATGGTCAACTGGAAGGAAACCTGGAGTGTAAAGTTCAGAACAAGGTCAGCAGTAAACAGATCATCGTCCATCTTTCAAGTTGTGAAGGTAATGTGTTTTATTCTTATATTTAGTTTGATTACTTTCCATTTTGTTTCCATTTTATTTAAGGGGGCAGTGTATGTTTGAGAAATCCTTTAATCTCCATGGGAACCATTCAGCTTCACAATGCTTTCGAAGTGCAGCTCCTTTGCAGAGTTGCAGTTTCCAAGAGTCAGAGCTTCCTCCTCCACTCAGCTCCTTCAGACTAGCCAGCAGCAATTAGCAAACACCTGGATAAACTGCGCTTTTGCAGAGCTCATTATAGGAGCTTCTTCTCAGTGCAGTGCTGGTAAAAATGTTGTGAAAGGGTTAATAGAGGAGCCATGTTGTGATGACTTCCTGAACAGGCCGAGCTTTAGAAAGCGTATAAGATTCCTGGAGTCAGAGGCCCAATTACAAGGAGTTAAATTACAATGTCAAATTTCTTTTAAGTTATATTTCATGTATGTATTTTTTATAATATTGAAATTAAGTTACTTTATTGTAATATAAAATGGCATTATGTGGTTGGAAAACATAAAACTTCCCCTTTAATTCTTATGTAAAATCAACTAATCAAAACAAAAACAAAAAAAAAACCTGGACTGTTGCTTTGATTCTTTCATGCATGCTTGAGAAATACTTTTAACTGAATGTGTTGAACCATTCAACTTCAACACACCTGAATGGACCTAGCCCCGCCTTCCAGCTCCTCATGCAACTCTCCCACTCAGCTCCTTCAGACTAGCCAGCAGCAATAGCAAACATCTGGAGGAACTGCTGAGCTCATGTTAGGAACTACTCCTCAGAGCAACACTGGTAAAAATGTTGTTAAAGGGCGAATAGAGGAGCCATGTTGTAAAGACTTCCTGAACAGGCCGAGCTTTAGAAAGAGCAGAAGTTTTTTAAAGAGACAGGGGCCCAATTACAAAGTCAAATTACTTTGAAGTTATATTTGATATACACAAAACATTTTACAACTAAGGAACTTTTAAAATACATAATATTTTCCCTTTAATTATTTCCACAAATTGTGCAATTTTTCCAAATAAAATGCTCTTCATAATTTATTCTACAATTTCCATAAAAAAGTCTTCATGGTAGATAAATATTTCTCATGACTTGATGTCTGTTTTTATCTAGAAACACGTTTTCCAGCTGTGATCGTCTTAGCAAGTGCAACCGTTCTGCTTCTTCTTTTGGTTTTGTTTCTTGGTATCAAACTGTTTAAAGTGAAAATAAGAAGAAGCCCCACAACTACCACAGAAGGTGAGAAAATAACATCACTGAAATCTTTTTTATCCTGAACAGCATTAATAGTAATGGACATGGACTGACATGGTTTTATTGAATAACCTTAATATTTTAAATCAATATTAAACTTGGCTCTCATTCCTTATTTTGCTTCTTTCAGGTGATGCTGAGGAGGAAATAGTTTACTCAGATGTCAGAGTTATTCGGGATGCCAGAAAGAGGGATGGTTAGGATGCTGCTGACCAGAGCGGAGAAGGAATGGATAAATGTCACCTGTGAACATGAAGCCTTTCATTTCAAGCTCTAACATGGAAACTGTTCATTAACAGATCTACAAAGAAATGAAATACCTTTCAAAAACAATTAAAAGTCCATTGTTTCAAAAAAGTTACATACTGCAGCTTTAACTAGACAATATTCTGGGTTGTTGTACTTTTGTGTGTTGACAAATCTGTTAATGTTTCCCAAAATGCACTGTGCAGTATGTATAGGTTGTGAAAACTTCCCATTTATATTTTAACACAAATCTTCACTTCCTCACTAGCTATATGCAGTGACTTTCTTAAAGTATTGCTGACTCTGTAAATCCACTTACATGATTTAACAAGATAAACGACTCTGCTTTCATTCTTTGTACAAAAGGGTTTTTAATAATACACTGTAGTTCATCTTTTTAAATCGTGGAAGTCAGAGGTTCCCAAACTGTGGGGCGCGCCCCCTACGGGGGGCGCCGTGCCATTGCAGGGGGGGCGCAGGGTCTGGATGAAAAAACAAAAAAACAAAAACAAAC
>NW_006800072.1:1628325-1662403 GCF_000485575.1 Poecilia formosa
TTATACTCTGAATTATGTTGTTAACTCCCACAGAGTTGATATTAACACTTTGAAGAGTGTGGACTATATAAACACTGAGTGTTAAATTAACACTGGGCTTTTTGCTGTGAATCTTTAATGTTTACTTCCCTTCATTTCATAAAGCTGTTACTGCATAGTCTTGATATTACTCCATTAAAATGAAGATTAACTGGATTAGATTTGACATTTCTGCCTTATTAGATTATAAATGAGCCAATGCAAGTTTGGTTCTTGCATGAATACTTCCTTCTTCTTTAAACTAAAGATTTTTAAAAATTTAAATTAAAATGTTTTGATGGTAACGTTTAGTAGTCCATCTTAAAGACTCACACCTCCACAAAAACACAAAGGGGGAGAGGAAATCCACTCTCGCCCACTCTAGCCCTTTATGAGAGTGGGCCAGAGTGCAACTCTCACAAAGGGCAAGTGGCAAAAAAATGCATTTCTTTGCATTTTCTCACTTTTATATTAATTGTTTTATCTGATGGTGGAACCTTATATTGAGGACACCCTGGGAAATTGTTTGTGTTATCCTTATAAAATAACAATGACCATTACTTTTTAATTATGCATTTGTTATTTGTATGCCAGAAGTGTGAAAAGTCAAGTTTTTTGGCTAAATACCAAAATATACCAATATTGATTTGTATCCAAGCTTGGCAGAGCTTGGAGCTACCAGGAAATACTGCATTTCAATATCATAAACACATAAAAATGTGTATGTAAAATAAAAACCTTGTGTTTTATTTACAAGTGATGCTAGGATGGAACGGGAGATGGACAGATGGATTGGGACTTCTTCTGCAGTAATGCCTGTGCTATTCCTGTTTATTGTAGTAAAGAAAGCTGAGCCAAAAAGCAAAGTTCCTGATTTACTAATTCATCCACATTTTGAGCTTCACCTGTGGCCATCAGCCATGGATCATAACCAAAAGAAAGATCCCAGATACAAGCAGATAAAAGAGTTTCCTCTGCTGAGTGGCTGAACTCAGCCTTAGAGGTATGTTGAGGAGCTACATCATCCAGGGAAAAGTCCACTAGAGCTACTGCTTCACTGTCAGCTAAAATTAAACCCTCCTGTCCATTGATGTGGTTCAGGCATCTGATCAGGATGAACCCTGAGTGTCTCCATCTGGAGCTCTTGTGAACATGTCTCACTGGAAGAAGAACCCAGCAAAGACCCAGAACCTGCTGGAGGGATTCTGTATCCCACCTGACCTGGAGAAGCTTTAGGATCCCCCAGAACGAGGAACATAAATGTGTTTGCATTTACATTCAGGCTGCTCTTCAAAGCCATGCAAAACTAGTTTTTTAAGTTTTATTCTTGAATTATTCTTTGTATATTTTCAACATGTCCGTTATTTGACATCCACAAAGGGGAGCTGCAGCACCCTCAGTACAATTACGTCTTACGGTAAGAATGTATGTAGCAGAATTGAGCCAGGCAAATCTAGCAATATTCTCCAGTAAAAACTTGATTTTGCCTTTTATATGCAAAAATCATGAAGTTTCAATAAAAAATTAGATTTTTTTCAGAATTTGAAAATTTAACATTTGTCTTTCTCAGATTTATTTGGAGGAAACCAAAGTAACTCAGCAATGTCCAAAATGTTCAAAAGCTAAACCATTAAAATAACCTTAGAATATTATTATTTAGAATATTTAGTTTGACCTCATTTTGATTGTTTTCAAGATAAGAGAAAGAAAAACAGGTTTATTTCAAATAAAGAAAAGTATACAAGTCAAATAGCATTTGTTTTACAGTGCAAATCTGGATTTGAAATAATCAAGTAAAAATATGTTTACACAGAAAATTTATAATTCTTTAAAAACAAAAAATGTGTAAGTTAATAATATCAAATTGCTTGCTGTATAAGGACTCCAAAGCAAAATACATGTTCTAAGCTTAAAGCAGCACTTCATGCAGCTTCGACCAGGAAGGCGTTGATGCCGTGTTGAGCAGCAGTCATTTTGCTTTGCCTTGGATGTTTGGTTCAGTTCTTCTTGTATCGTTTTTCACTTTAACATCTGCATAGATAATTTTCTCTTCTGCATGATCTAAAAATAAAGTAAACATAAAAATTATAATTGATAAATAAATAGATGTTATGTGGAGCAACATTTTTAATATATGTTTTAAAATATTTTATTTACCTCTATTTGGTGGCATTGGTTGTCTTTTTTTACAAAACGTAATTACAGTGAAACCTAAAACCACAAAAAGAACAGCTGTGGCAGCAGCTAACACTGGTAAAATAAAGCTCCTAGGACCTGAACAAGACACGAAAAATAATGTTAGATCANGTTTTTAATAATACACTGTAGTTCATCTTTTTAAATCGTGGAAGTCAGAGGTTCCCAAACTGTGGGGAGCGCCCCCTATGTCTGGATGACAAAAAAAAACAAACAAACAAACCCTGAACGCTGTATGCGCTGGATTTTTACCTTAGAATGGCCAACTCTCTGTTATTCCTCTGTCTATTTGATACAGTAGGGACTTCTGCACTTCCCATTATCTGTGTTCTCTGTCACTTTTATCAGCAGTTAAAACTGTTTAATCCGTTGTTAACATGTTGTAACTTGTTTTTCCGAGCCGCCTTTAAACGCAACATGAGCGCTACGACGCTCGCGCTGGGTTTCCACCTGTGAAGGAGACCTGCTGCTGCTGGGCGGAGCTACGTAGGTTTGTGTTAGAATCATGGCAGCAAACCAGCAAAACGCAAAGAACTTTTCACAGTTTGGGGGTCTTTTCACATGTCCCCAAACTAACTGACTGAGTTGAGTAGGTAAAGTTAGCTAAAAGATGACCAGCTAATATCAATACAGCACCTTAAGCTTGTTAACAAGTAGCTTGTAGGCTACTGATGTTGTTGTCTACATTCAGCTATGATTCATTTTGCCCCCAAAAAAGTTGGTTCCCCCCCTTGTTCGTCTGGAGCCGGGGCTGAGTATCACAGGGAGTCTCTAAGGCTGCGTTCACACTGCAGCCTGAAGTGACTCAATTCCGATTTTTTTGGCAATTCCGATTTTTTTTGCTGGGGCCGTTCACACTGCCAGTAAATGCGACCTGTATGCGTTCTGTAGTGTAAACGGGCAAACGACCTGAAAGTGTCCTGCATGCGCAGTAGAGGGCGCAATAGCGTCAGCAAAAGAAGTGCTCAGTGTTTGCGGAAGTAAACATGGAGGCTAACGGTGGAGCTTAGCTTACATATTTGAAGTTGTTGTCCGGCCGGAGCAGCATATTAACAACTTAATACTCATATATTCCATCATGGTTGTTGTTTTTCTTCCCACTTGCGCGTATCAGGACGCAGAATAGTGAGATTTGTTGAGAAACAGTGACGTTCTGATGAATGCGACCTGGACGTTGGGTCGCATTTGAATCGGATACGTATCTGATATGGGTCACATTCGAAAAAGAATCCGACCTGTGCTGTTCACACTGCCATGAAAAGATCGGATACAGGTCGCATTACGNTGAAAACATGGAAAGGAACATCTTTTTACCTTCGCATGCTGTTAAGTGAATTTCTGAATCCTCTCTGCTGACATCGTTCCAGACTTGGCACCTGAGGCCTCCTGTCAGCTGGCCATATACGCTGATGCAAACATTTGTGACATTACATTTTTCAGCTGTGCAGTTGCTGATGGTCCCTCTGCTGTGTATAAGTGAGTGACCATCTAAAGTCAGAAGGAACTCCACTTCATCTCCATGAGAAGAACATGTGACTGTCTTCTGATCAGGAGAAGAACATTTTTGAGACACTGCTGGCTTCGACAGCGGCTCTGCAAACACAACATGAAGTCATGAAGAACAAACAAGGATTAAATCATTCAACTTATTTTTTATCATTTTCTTTACCTATGCAGCATTGAAATGTAAATTATTTCTATAATATAAAACTTATTTGATTATATAACCTGTATATTACAATTTTTTTATTAACATTAGTACATACATTAATACATATTGTTTTTTGAATTATCAATGTTCTAATTTGTTAATCTTGTTTTTTTATGTTTATACACATTAACTCTGTTTATTGAATAGACGTGTAAGTTCAGTCTGTCTTGGAACTACGGCTCAGGTTTTAAAGGCTCTCTTAAATGTATGTTAAACTTGGCACTAATAAGATCAGTATCCAATTTATTTTTAGAAAAAAAAAATAGAAGTTATATTAAAATTAAGCAAAAATAAAATGGGTTAATATGGTAGAAATTTACAATTAAAAATCTTAAATAAACTAAATAATTATATATTTTGTAGTAAAATGGATACAAACTAGATTCTTGAGCAAATTGTTATTGTACATCACAATAATCACCAACAGGAAAGATGTAAGCACAACATTTCTTTCAGGATAATCATGATGAACCTACTTTGTATTTTTAGGTGGACCTGAACGTTCCTGATGCTTCGTCCTGCAGCATCGTATTCCGTAAGGGAGTAATGTCCAGAATGTTTCTTCTCGGCGTTTCCCAGACTGAATGTTCCAGGTTGGATTTCTTCAAACTGACTGACATGGTGCCCCTTGAGGTCCAGTTTCCCATTACTGTATGTTATTAAAAATACGTACTCGCCAACTTTTCTCAATCTAAAATCTGTCATTTCTGTCTTTGAAAGGTGAAAAATAAGTTGCTGTCCTTCTGATCCATAACACTGTTGAGTTCCAGTGGAGTCATAAAATTTGCACTCGATAGATTCTGCAAGAAACAAAGAAAAGCTTCGGGTCAGATTGAAGTACTTTTGAAAATAATTATGTTTCAAATAATAAACATACTTTTCATTAACCCCCATTTAAAATGTCTTTCCCAATTATTCTAATCATATATCTCACATTTTCATTAGCTGCAACTTAAAAATAGTCATAGTCAATAGAACTAGGACTCAGAAAATATCATCCTGTGAATAACTAACTAATCCATAAGTGTTTTACTTTACCAAGTTACTGAAATAAATGGACTTCCATTATAATACAAATTTATTGAAAATATTTGGATACAATGGTTAAATTAGAGAAACAAAATTGGAAGCATAATTCCATATGAACATGCAAAATTAAAAGTTTTTATTCTTTATCCAAGAATTATTTTATTTTTTTAAAAATCAATGACCAAACTTACGACATAGTTAAGAACTGAACTGAAAAATACCTTTTGCCAGAGCGGATGCAACAAAAGCAGCAAAAATGATGAAGACAGCTATCATTGTTCCTGTGAAAAACACATAAATATTTGAAAGTCATCACACATCATCATTCTGAAGAAATTCTCTAAATATGAGCATAAAATAAAAATGAAAGTAGAAGAAGAAGATTAGGCTTCTGTAATTTGACACAAAAAAAAACTGGCAATTTGATTATTGATTTTAAATATTTAGCAAAATAAAGTTCAGTGAGATCTCTTCAAATTCTACAATATGTCTGAGTTTCATTTACATGGATTCTAATTTTTTTAAATGCTTACCAGCCTCACGGGGATTTGATGCTGACCGTTGTGGTTGAGATGGACCTGCAGACAGATGGTTGGCTTTATGTTGTCCTTCCTTTTAAGTGGAGCGATCTGAGTCAAGGAAGCAGTAACACCTTATGGTGTTGAGTGCAACCCTAAGTTACAGTTTAGCTTTATTTTTGGCTGCAGTCAGAGAATGAGTTAAAAGCTAAGATTGTGTGTAGCTTTATGTTATGTTGATCAATACTCATTTTCAGAAAAATGTGGAACACAACACAGAAATAGTGAGAGTATTTAACTTCAGCAGAGCAAAGGTGCACATATTTAATGTCACAAAATGTCCCCATTAGACAGAAACATAAAACAACATGTCTAATGAACAATGACCAGAATAGCCCTTTCTAAGTTGCTACATCACTTCATTCGTTCATAGTATTTTTATATGGATTCGTCTTCCTTCAGTTATAGAAAATCCACATCTCTTGAAACTCAAGCAGTAAATAGATTTTCCCAGCAGATCAAACTGATTTTTGGCCAACAAGTTTCTCCACCAGTTTTAGCATCCAGGATCTCACAGTGCACTTCTACCAAACTGTGAAACCCAAATCCATGTTGCTGCGTAGCACAGATCTGCACCATGCTGTCAGGATACTGGGTTTGCAGCAGGTTGCTTTTTGCCACAACGTATAATCTTAGCTATTTGTAAGCATTTATCACAGAGATACCATACCTGGTCAGGTAAAATCCAGGCCTATGTCCTACACTATCTGGACTCTTAACTATTGAAAATGTATGTCTTCCTGGAGGAGTGGACTCTCCTGAAGTATACATTTTTACTCTTAAAATGTAAATAATCCATTCTGTTATCCAGGTCAGACACATGAGCAGGAATTAGTACATTAGTTTCATTCAGGTCAGCTCTAACTTGTGCTGGGAAATGGCTTCAAAACCTTCATCCAAACTGACTTGTTTTGAGTCCTGTCAGGTTGACCACCACAGCAGGTTGACCACCACAGCAGGTTGACCACCACAGCAGGTTGACCACCACAGCAGGTTGACCACCACAGCAGTTAGCTCTTCACCATAAATCATCTGTTATCTGTTATAAATCATGTAAGTTTATTTAATCTATCAAAAACACTCCTGACATGACAGTGAATGGCTCTAAAAGTAAGCAGACTTTTCCCAACAAGAGTGCAAACTTGTGCACCTTGAAATAATTTTATTCACGTTATCAATTTAGGTTTTAACGAGTGGTTGTGTATGTATCTGCCCAGTTAAAAACCTTAAATTAATCATGCATTAATGTTTTTGTACTGGAGGTGCTCACTCATAAACATGCAGAACACACAAAGCCCACAAAGAAAACTGCAAGAACAAAGGTGGTGGAAAACATCAGTTCTTTACTCAGACAGGAGAGTTTCCATTTGGGGCTTTGTTTCTTTTCAAAGGTCCCACAAGATGACTGAAACGCAGAGGTGGTGGTTAATATTTCATACTCTGACAAAGGGCTGGACTGTTTCATTACAGCGTAAGGGGGGAAAGTTTCTTCAGATCTGAAACACAGCATACTATGAAACATGGTAGCAGTTCTTTTAAAAACTGATAAAATCACCAGGTTTCTAGACTCCATAACTTTTTGAGTATTGTTGCTGATGATGCTATCATATCTTTGTGGGCAAAATTCTCTGAGTAAAAATGAGGAGAGTTCTTAAGACAAGCAGGGGTCCAGTTCAGGACTCACAGGATGTGCTTAGCAGAGGTCACTCCATAAATATGTTGTATCTGCAGTAGAATGACTCACAGATGAACATTTTATTAAATGTGTTTGGATGTTGCTTGTAAAAGTAACTAAATTAGAATAGGTTTATTTGGCTTTCTCCCCAATATTCTCCTACATTACATCAGAGAAAAGATATTTTATATTCAAAATAATTCAAATCTGAACCATTTTATTGTAAAGAAAACTTTCCCAAAACACTAAAAACTCTTCATTGTACCAGGCTGCAGTGCAGAAGGCAGGAAGGAGCAGCTCTGCTGCTTTTACCACAGAGCTGCAGCTGCATTGAGCTGAAGTCACCGTTGGTTAATTGGTACATTTTATTGAAGATGAAAAGATGTTTTTAACTTGTCAAGCACCTTCATCTTTTCACTCATAACTCCAGGAAGTCCAGTGCAGAGTGCAACAAACGTCTTCAGCAATTTATTCAGTTTGTCACTGACTTTGATGCTGCCACCCTGGCATGAAAAGGTTTGCATTAAAGAAAGTTATTAAAACACCAGATATTTATAGATGATTTGGAACACAATTTTAATGTTAGAGGTTTTTAATGTGATGAAACTTTTTCAGTCTTAAATAAATGAAAAAATATTTGTTTTCCAAACTATGTGCAGAGAGATGAACGACTTTTAGACGATTAACTTCATGTTTCCTGTGTCTCTGACTGACAGCATCTCTGAATGTTCTCACAGGAACAGAAACGAAACACATTTAAACTGAGCGAGAGAGAGGCAGTTAAAAAAACCACAGGTACTTTTGGTCACCTCGGCTATCTGTTTGTTACAGGATGTGAAGAAAAAAGCTCGCATTTCAATCACGCAACAAACCAGACTGTTAAGTGTTCGAATCTTCTCGACAATTGTGGATATTTTTACACAGTACCACAACCATAATTTTTTCAGTCCTAAATCTAACTTTTAAGAAATCTTTGTAGGTTTTGGTCTTTTTGTGTATATTTATTTAAATGACAGTTGAGCCACACCAAGCGTACCAACATTTAGAGAAAGGTGTTACTTTTGTTAGACTTGTAGTATGAGCACGATACATTGAAGCCAAAAGTTTCCTGAGTAAATAAACTCTTCTTCACCAACCATGTAAATGATGAACTTCATACGCTGTAGTTCTAGAACTGCTGGTCGTAAAACAGCATAATGAGTGAGTGGTTTAAAGTTTAGTGGACCAATTCTGAAAGTCTGTATATTTCTCTGTTAGTTGTTGATTTCTTTTTTCCTCATTGTGTTTTAATATCCAACTACTAGGATTACACCATGTTCCAAATTATTATGCAACTGATATTTTCTCAGATTTTCTTAAACGGTCATTGCAAATGATGGTCAGTATAATTTTCAAGTCATGAACTATTACAGTATAAATCAAATATTACTGAACAAACCTCCCAATGAGAACAATATTCCTTTCAAAAATAAAAAAAACTTAAAAATGCACTGTGCCAAATTATTATTGCACAGCATTTTTTCTAAACATTTTATGGATTATAAAGAACTGCAGTCATTCTTTGAATGTGCAGCATTAAGTGGTCACATTTACTAAAATCAAAAGCCATTTCAATCAAAAACATCTTAACAGACAGAGTTACATGTTAACGTAGGACCCTTCTTTATATCACCTGCACAGTTCTTGCATCCATTGAACTTGTGAGTTTGTGGATAGTTTCTGTGTCCATCTGGACCATCCAGGGTTGCACAGCAGTCATCACTGAACAATTATGTTTGAAAATTAATCTTCATGTACGGCTGGGTCCACTGTGTCCATTTCTGCTTGTGAGCCTGGTCAGGATTGGCCGAATAGTCGGTTCATGCACAGCAAGCCTCTGGAGGATCCTCCACCTTCAGGTTTCACCAGCAGCTTCAAATAACTGTTTGCTGCTTTGTAAGGACATTTCAACAGCTGCTCTCTTGATCCGATGAATTTGTCTAACAGAAACCTTCCTCATTGTGCCTTTATCTGCACAAACCCATCTTTGTTCTGAATCAGCCACAAATCTCTTCACAGTACGATAACACTTCAGTTTTCGTTAAATATCTAATGTTTTCATGCCTTGTCATATGGCGCAACACTATCTGATGATTTTCGTCAGAAGAGAGATTCGTTCTCTTTCCAATATCACTTGAAACCTGTGGTCTGCTTAATAATGTGGAAGATCCTTGTTAAGTAGATTTCCTTTAATTGAGCTCACCAAACTAATCAACCCAGGTCTCTGAAATTAATTATAGTGTGGCTATAGTGTGAAATTAAAGAGTGTGGCTGCACAGTGGTGCAGTTGGTAGAGCCGTTGCCCTGCAGCAAGAAGGTTCTGGGTTCAATTCCCAGCCTGGGAATGGTGGGTTCTCTCTCAGTAGCTCTCCCACAGTCCAAACACCTGACTGGTGTACATGGTTGTTTGTCCTGCAACAGACCAATGACCTGTCCAGGGTGACCCTGCCCTTCATCCAGAACATTAGCTGGAGAGGCACCAGCAACCCTCCTGACCCCACCAAGGAACAAGGGTGTATAGAAAATGGATGAATTCAAAGAGACCTGACACACAACACCATCTACAAATTTAATAGCACAACAAAAAAGTTAATCTTTATGACACTTAAATCCAGTCTGCATAATAATTTGGAACACAGTGTATATTGTTTTCTTTGGTTTATTTGGCCTTCATCAGTCTCTGGTGATTCCTTGTTCTCCTTCCATTCTCCTCTTGCAGTGGCGTCTGGCCCGTCGTTTCTCCTTAGACGGTCTAGAACACCATATTATCATCAGCAAATAGAAAAATGTAATTGTGTCAGGTACTATTAGGGGGATATCTACCTCTGGTTTGTCTACACCAAAGAGTCACCCTGGTAATGAGGTCATCCACTGGCTGCAGTGAAGTGAGCCAAACAGGAAGAAAGTTCCAGTTCTGCAGTTTTGGCGGCAAAAACTCAGGTCTCCGTGATTGGAGGAAGTTTATCGTTGCTACAGATATAATCAATATTATGACTGGTACACCAATTCCAGTCAACACCTTCCAGCCAGCCATGGAGAGAACAAACACCACCAAAGGGAACAGCAGGAAAAACAGGACGAGGTAGAGGACAGCAAACCAGCGGTACCTATGAAGGTTTCATTTGTTTAGCATTTCTTTTAGTTATTTGTAATAAAACCATGTGTTGGTTTTTGGTTTGCCTTTAATAAAATATAAGATATTTAAAAGTATACCTGGCAGCGCACTTTCCGAGTGCAGAGGCCATTCGTATGGGTAAACGAGTGGCTGGTATCGGATACCAAAGGAGGATACCAAAGAGGTTAAAGAAAAAGTGGCATAAGGCAACCTAAAAGAAAGCATAGAATAGAATAGAATAGAATAGAATAGAATAGAATAGAATAGAATAGAATAGAATAGAATAGAATAGAATAGAATTTTAATGATTGTTCAGATTGACTTTGTTCCAATACATTAGATTCAATTGTGCAATGCAGAGTTTATACTTATTAATTTTCAACTATTATCCATAGTTGAGATTCTTCGTTATCAGCACAATGATATTTGACTAGCCAACTAGCTTAAACTATACATAAAACATGTATACAGTGTCACAATAATACTAAGAATGGAAAGAACAAAACAAAAACTTTAAAAAACAGAAAAGCAACATTCCTGTTCTAAAACATGAAAATCATTTCTGAAAGATGAAACCTGGCTGAATGGAGACAAAAACAGATTTTTTTTTTACCTGTGTGGCAGCAGCTAACTTTTCTGCACGACTAGCCAGGGCTGCTAACAGAGCTGTACCTGTGGTTCCAAGGTTGGAGCCCAGGGTCAAAGGGTAAACCCTTTCCAGACTAATCACACCAACCCCTGTCAAACCGCAGTGCAATATTTAACACCATATTTCATAAAATCTTTAACCAACTAAAATATAATCACCAACAAACACACAGCATTCCACAAAGCTACTGTCAGTTTGTCATGATTGAAGGATGATTGTATATTTTGATGGATGAGAACGTTAAAAAAACTTTCTTTTTTTGTACCTACGAGTGGTGTAAGGGCAGATGTGAAGACAGAACTACTCTGAACCAAAAATGTCATGCCAGCCCCAGCTAACAGAGCCAGATAACCTGTCACCCAGGTGAAAGGGGGGGGGGAATCTGAAAAGCAAGACAGCACAAAATAAAAGAAAGAAATCAGAAATGTTCACTTTTATCTATGTCATAACATGTTTGATTGAGCTCTCATACTTTTCACAAAACTATTTTAATAAGTTCTGTGTGTAATGACTCATTGATTAGCAACAAACCTTGGTGGTTTACCTGTGTTAATGATTTTGTTTATAACATTTGACACTTGGCCCTTTAGCATGGAGTTCAACAGTTTGACCAGCAGCATGAGGCAGCCGCAGAGGACTAACAAGGAGCAGACGAGCAGGATGAGACCGATGGCCAAGTCTGACAGAGAGGAGTTCGCAAACAGATGCTTACCTGGCAGAGAGACGGAGACATGGGATTTAAAGCTGTACACACTTACAAGATGTAGAGATATTTTCTAAGAAATCTTTGTAAAAGTAAAAAAAAAAAACAATCCTCTCCATTGTTTCTTTTGTAGTACAGGTTCATGCCTGATTGTTTCATGAAAAATTATGAAAAACACTGAAACTCATATTTGTGCAGACGTACATTTATATTTTTTTTCTGAAAGACTCTGTGCTCCCCACAATGTTTGGTTCTCCTGTTAACAATAACAGAGTTAGGCAAGTAATAATGGGACAAAAAAATACAACGTTCAGTTCTGGCACAGTATTAAAACAATATTATCATAAGCTTTTACATATTTATGGACAAACAAAGAAACTTATTGTAAAAGATTTGACCAAACAAGACAGAAGACCAGAAAGTTGACTGTCTACCTTCATAACAGCAGATTTACACCAATGCTTCACCAGACTCTTGTTCATCTGAACTTGGTCCTCTGTGGCCAATGCTGTAAGCACTGATTTGTCCAACTAAATCAAAGAAAATAACATTGTGTTTTAGCTACGGCTAGGACTTTCAGGGTAGAGAATAACTAAGGTACAGATTTTTGCATCTAATCACAGTGTGTAATGTAAACCCCTGAGTAAATGCCAGAAGTCCCGGTGAAGTTCATAATTATGTTGATGAACTAAACTAAATCACGTTTTGCTCTGTTCATCTAAAGCATAGCACAAAATAAATTTCATTGAGTGTTCTAAATAACAAGCAGATAATGGTTTTGTCTGAAGAAAAAAAGTCTTTTTCTTCTGTTTAAACCAGCATTCAAACTAAACTTGGTGTAAAGTGTATCAGAGAAAAAAGAAACATGGTGAGAAATTAGTTTCCACTCTGACCAGTTTCTTTCTGTTCAGNAAAATGGAGATTAACTGGATTAGATTTGACATTTCTGCCTTATTAGATTATAAATGAGCCAATGCAAGTTTGGTTCTTGCATGAATACTTCCTTCTTCTTTCAGCTGAAGATTTTTAAAAATTTAAATCAAAATGTTTTGATGGTAACATTTAGTAGTCCATCTTAAAGACTCACACCTCCACAAAAACACAAAGGGGGAGAGGAAATCCACTCTGGCCCACTCTAGCCCTTTATGAGAGTGGGCCAGAGTGCAACTCTCACAAAGGGCAAGTGGCAAAAAAATGCATTTCTTTGCATTTTCTCACTTTTATATTAATTGTTTTATCTGATGGTGGAACCTTATATTGAGGACACCCTGGGAAATTGTTTGTGTTATCCTTATAAAATAACAATGACCATTACTTTTTAATTATGCATTTGTTATTTGTATGCCAGAAGTGTGAAAAGTCAAGTTTTTTGGCTAAATACCAAAATATACCAATATTGATTTGTATCTAAGCTTGGCAGAGCTTGGAGCTACCAGGAAATACTGCATTTCAATATCATGAACACATAAAAATGTGTATGTAAAATAAAAACCTTGTGTTTTATTTACCAGTGATGGTAGGATGGAACGGGAGATGGACAGATGGATTGGGACTTCTTCTGCAGTAATGCCTGTGCTATTCCTGTTTATTGTAGTAAAGAAAGCTGAGCCAAAAAGCAAAGTTCCTGATTTACTAATTCATCCACATTTTGAGCTTCACCTGTGGCCATCAGCCATGGATCATAACCAAAAGAAAGATCCCAGATACAAGCAGATAAAAGAGTTTCCTCTGCTGAGTGGCTGAACTCAGCCTTAGAGGTACGTTGAGGAGCTACATCATCCAGGGAAAAGTCCATTAGAGCTACTGCTTCACTGTCAGCTAGAATTAAACCCTCCTGTCCATTGATGTGGTTCAGGCATCTGATCAGGATGAACCCTGAGTGTCTCCATCTGGAGCTCTTGTGAACATGTCTCACTGGAAGAAGAACCCAGCAAAGACCCAGAACCTGCTGGAGGGATTCTGTATCCCACCTGACCTGGAGAAGCTTTAGGATCCCCCAGAACGAGGAACATAAATGTGTTTGCATTTACATTCAGGCTGCTCTTCAAAGCCATGCAAAACTAGTTTTTTAAGTTTTATTCTTGAATTATTCTTTGTATATTTTCAACATGTCCGTTATTTGACATCCACAAAGGGGAGCTGCAGCACCCTCAGTACAATTACGTCTTACGGTAAGAATGTATGTAGCAGAATTGAGCCAGGCAAATCTAGCAATATTCTCCAGTAAAAACTTGATTTTGCCTTTTATATGCAAAAATCATGAAGTTTCAATTAAAAAAAGAGATTTTTTTCAGAATTTGAAAATTTAACATTTGTCTTTCTCAGATTTATTTGGAGGAAACCAAAGTAACTCAGCAATGTCCAAAATGTTCAAAAGCTAAACCATTAAAATAACCTTAGAATATTATTATTTAGAATATTTAGTTTGACCTCATTTTGATTGTTTTCAAGATAAGAGAAAGAAAAACAGGTTTATTTCAAATAAAGAAAAGTATACAAGTCAAATAGCATTTGTTTTACAGTGCAAATCTGGATTTGAAATAATCAAGTAAAAATATGTTTACACAGAAAATTTATAATTCTTTAAAAACAAAAAATGTGTAAGTTAGTAATATCAAATTGCTTGCTGTATAAGGACTCCAAAGCAAAATACATGTTCTAAGCTTAAAGCAGCACTTCATGCAGCTTCGACCAGGAAGGCGTTGATGCCGTGTTGAGCAGCAGTCATTTTGCTTTGCCTTGGATGTTTGGTTCAGTTCTTCTTGTATCGTTTTTCACTTTAACATCTGCATAGATAATTTTCTCTTCTGCATGATCTAAAAATAAAGTAAACATAAAAATTATAATTGATAAATAAATAGATGTTATGTGGAGCAACATTTTTAATATATGTTTTAAAATATTTTATTTACCTCTATTTGGTGGCATTGGTTGTCTTTTTTTACAAAACGTAATTACAGTGAAACCTAAAACCACAAAAAGAACAGCTGTGGCAGCAGCTAACACTGGTAAAATAAAGCTCCTAGGACCTGAACAAGACACGAAAAATAATGTTAGATCATTGATAAATGTATTGATGCCAATTTGGAAGTTTTAAAGAAACTGGTAAGGATTTTTTCTTTTATTATTTTATTTTTTGCCTTTGAACTGTTTGCATTTTCTTCTTTGTACAGTTTTTTTTTGTGATATAAGACAAGCATGTTTGATGATAATACAAAAAAATAATTGTAAAATCTGATGCTAATATCTTCTATTTACTGATAGAATATGAAAAGTTTAATCGGATTTAAAAGATGTTAGTGAAAACATGGAAAGGAACATCTTTTTACCTTCGCATGCTGTTAAGTGAATTTCTGAATCCTCTCTGCTGACATCGTTCCAGACTTGGCACCTGAGGCCTCCTGTCAGCTGGCCATATACGCTGATGCAAACATTTGTGACATTACATTTTTCAGCCGTGCAGTTGCTGATGGTCCCTCTGCTGTGTATAAGTGAGTGACCATCTAAAGTCAGAAGGAACTCCACTTCATCTCCATGAGAAGAACATGTGACTGTCTTCTGATCAGGTGAAGAACATTTTTGAGACACTTCTGGCTTCGACAGTGGCTCTGCAAACGCAATATGAAGTCATGAAGAACAAACAAGGATTAAATCATTCAACTTATTTTTTATAATTTTCTTTACCTATGCAGCATTGAAATGTAAATTATTTCTATAATATAAAACTTATTTGATTATATAACCTGTATATTACAATTTTTTTATTAACATTAGTACATACATTAATACATATTGTTTTTTGAATTATCAATGTTCTAATCTGTTAATCTTGTTTTTTTATGTTTATACACATTAACTCTGTTTATTGAATAGACGTGTAAGTTCAGTCTGTCTTGGAACTACGGCTCAGGTTTTAAAGGCTCTCTTAAATGTATGTTAAACTTGGCACTAATAAGATCAGTATCCAATTTATTTTTAGAAAAAAAAAATAGAAGTTATATTAAAATTAAGCAAAAATAAAATGGGTTAATATGGTAGAAATTTACAATTAAAAATCTTAAATAAACTAAATAATTATATATTTTGTAGTAAAATGGATACAAACTAGATTCTTGAGCAAATTGTTATTGTACATCACAATAATCACCAACAGGAAAGATGTAAGCACAACATTTCTTTCAGGATAATCATGATGAACCTACTTTGTATTTTTAGGTGGACCTGAACGTTCCTGATGCTTCGTCCTGCAGCATCGTATTCCGTAAGGGAGTAATGTCCAGAATGTTTCTTCTCGGCGTTTCCCAGACTGAATGTTCCAGGTTGGATTTCTTCAAACTGACTGACATGGTGCCCCTTGAGGTCCAGTTTCCCATTACTGTATGTTATTAAAAATGCGTACTCGTCATCTTTTGTCAATCTAAAATCTGTCATTTCTGTCTTTGAAAGGTGAAAAATAAGTTGCTGTCCTTCTGATCCATAACACTGTTGAGTTCCAGTGGAGTCATAAAATTTGCACTCGATAGATTCTGCAAGAAACAAAGAAAAGCTTCGGGTCAGATTGAAGTACTTTTGAAAATAATTATGTTTCAAATAATAAACATACTTTTCATTAACCCCCATTTAAAATGTCTTTCCCAATTATTCTAATCATATATCTCACATTTTCATTAGCTGCAACTTAAAAATAGTCATAGTCAATAGAACTAGGACTCAGAAAATATCATCCTGTGAATAACTAACTAATCCATAAGTGTTTTACTTTACCAAGTTACTGAAATAAATGGACTTCCATTATAATACAAATTTATTGAAAATATTTGGATACAATGGTTAAATTAGAGAAACAAAATTGGAAGCATAATTCAATATGAACATGCAAAATTAAAAGTTTTTATTCTTTATCCAAGAATTATTTTATTTTTTTAAAAATCAATGACCAAACTTACGACATAGTTAAGAACTGAACTGAAAAATACCTTTTGCCAGAGCGGATGCAACAAAAGCAGCAAAAATGATGAAGACAGCTATCATTGTTCCTGTGAAAAACACATAAATATTTGAAAGTCATCACACATCATCATTCTGAAGAAATTCTCTAAATATGAGCATAAAATAAAAATGAAAGTAGAAGAAGAAGATTAGGCTTCTGTAATTTGACACAAAAAAAAACTGGCAATTTGATTATTGATTTTAAATATTTAGCAAAATAAAGTTCAGTGAGATCTCTTCAAATTCTACAATATGTCTGAGTTTCATTTACATGGATTCTAATTTTTTTAAATGCTTACCAGCCTCACGGGGATTTGATGCTGACCGTTGTGGTTGAGATGGACCTGCAGACAGATGGTTGGCTTTATGTTGTCCTTCCTTTTAAGTGGAGCGATCTGAGTCAAGGAAGCAGAAACACCTTATGGTGTTGAGTGCAACCCTAAGTTACAGTTTAGCTTTATTTTTGGCTGCAGTCAGAGAATGAGTTAAAAGCTAAGATTGTGTGTAGCTTTATGTTATGTTGATCAATACTCATTTTCAGAAAAATGTGGAACACAACACAGAAATAGTGAGAGTATTTAACTTCAGCACAGCAAAGGTGCACATATTTTATATCACAAAATGTCCCCATTAGACAGAAACATAAAACAACATGTCTAATGAACAATGACCAGAATAGCCCTTTCTAAGTTGCTACATCACTTCATTCGTTCATAGTATTTTTATATGGATTCGTCTTCCTTCAGTTATAGAAAATCCACATCTCTTGAAACTCAAGCAGTAAATAGATTTTCCCAGCAGATCAAACTGATTTTTGGCCAACAAGTTTTAGCATCCAGGATCTCACAGTGCACTTCTACCAAACTGTGAAACCCAAATCCATGTTGCTGCGTAGCACAGATCTGCACCATGCTGTCAGGATACTGGGTTTGCAGCAGGTTGCTTTTTGCCACAACGTTTAATCTTAGCTATTTGTAAGCATTTATCACAGAGATACCATACCTGGTCAGGTAAAATCCAGGCCTATGTCCTACACTATCTGGACTCTTAACTATTGAAAATGTATGTCTTCCTGGAGGAGTGGACTCTCCTGAAGTCTAAAATTTTACCCTTAAAATGTAAATAATCCATTCTGTTATCCAGGTCAGACACATGAGCAGGAATTAGTACATTAGTTTCATTCAGGTCAGCTCTAACTTGTGCTGGGAAATGGCTTCAAAACCTTCATCCAAACTGACTTGTTTTGAGTCCTGTCAGGTTGACCACCACAGCAGGTTGACCACCACAGCAGGTTGACCACCACAGCAGGTTGACCACCACAGCAGGTTGACCACCACAGCAGTTAGCTCTTCACCATAAATCATCTGTTATCTGTTATAAATCATGTAAGTTTATTTAATCTATCAAAAACACTCCTGACATGACAGTGAATGGCTCTAAAAGTAAGCAGACTTTTCCCAACAAGAGTGCAAACTTGTGCACCTTGAAATAATTTTATTCACGTTATCAATTTAGGTTTTAACGAGTGGTTGTGTATGTATCTGCCCAGTTAAAAACCTTAAATTAATCATGCATTAATGTTTTAAGTACTGGAGGTGCTCACTCATAAACATGCAGAACACACAAAGCCCACAAAGAAAACTGCAAGAACAAAGGTGGTGGAAAACATCAGTTCTTTACTCAGACAGGAGAGTTTCCATTTGGGGCTTTGTTTCTTTTCAAAGGTCCCACAAGATGACTGAAACGCAGAGGTGGTGGTTAATATTTCATACTCTGACAAAGGGCTGGACTGTTTCATTACAGCGTAAGGGGGGAAAGTTTCTTCAGATCTGAAACACAGCATATTATGAAACATGGTAGCAGTTCTTTTAAAAACTGATAAAATCACCAGGTTTCTAGACTCCATAACTTTTTGAGTATTGTTGCTGATGATGCTATCATATCTTTGTGGGCAAAATTCTCTGAGTAAAAATGAGGAGAGTTCTTAAGACAAGCAGGGGTCCAGTTCAGGACTCACAGGATGTGCTTAGCAGAGGTCACTCCATAAATATGTTGTATCTGCAGTAGAATGACTCACAGATGAACATTTTATTAAATGTGTTTGGATGTTGCTTGTAAAAGTAACTAAATTAGAATAGGTTTATTTGGCTTTCTCCCCAATATTCTCCTACATTACATCAGAGAAAAGATATTTTATATTCAAAATAATTCAAATCTGAACCATTTTATTGTAAAGAAAACTTTCCCAAAACACTAAAAACTCTTCATTGTACCAGGCTGCAGTGCAGAAGGCAGGAAGGAGCAGCTCTGCTGCTTTTACCACAGAGCTGCAGCTGCATTGAGCTGAAGTCACCGTTGGTTAATTGGTACATTTTATTGAAGATGAAAAGATGTTTTTAACTTGTCAAGCACCTTCATCTTTTCACTCATAACTCCAGGAAGTCCAGTGCAGAGTGCAACAAACGTCTTCAGCAATTTATTCAGTTTGTCACTGACTTTGATGCTGCCACCCTGGCATGAAAAGGTTTGCATTAAAGAAAGTTATTAAAACACCAGATATTTATAGATGATTTGGAACACAATTTTAATGTTAGAGGTTTTTAATGTGATGAAACTTTTTCAGTCTTAAATAAATGAAAAAATATTTGTTTTCCAAACTATGTGCAGAGAGATGAACGACTTTTAGACGATTAACTTCATGTTTCCTGTGTCTCTGACTGACAGCATCTCTGAAAGTTCTCACAGGAACAGAAACGAAACACATTTAAACTGAGCGAGAGAGAGGCAGTTAAAAAAACCACAGGTACTTTTGGTCACCTCGGCTATCTGTTTGTTACAGGATGTGAAGAAAAAAGCTCGCATTTCAATCACGCAACAAACCAGACTGTTAAGTGTTCGAATCTTCTCGACAATTGTGGATATTTTTACACAGTACCACAACCATAATTTTTTCAGTCCTAAATCTAACTTTTAAGAAATCTTTGTAGGTTTTGGTCTTTTTGTGTATATTTATTTAAATGACAGTTGAGCCACACCAAGCGTACCAACATTTAGAGAAAGGTGTTACTTTTGTTAGACTTGTAGTATGAGCACGATACATTGAAGCCAAAAGTTTCCTGAGTAAATAAACTCTTCTTCACCAACCATGTAAATGATGAACTTCATACGCTGTAGTTCTAGAACTGCTGGTCGTAAAACAGCATAATGAGTGAGTGGTTTAAAGTTTAGTGGACCAATTCTGAAAGTCTGTATATTTCTCTGTTAGTTGTTGATTTCTTTTTTCCTCATTGTGTTTTAATATCCAACTACTAGGATTACACCATGTTCCAAATTATTATGCAACTGATATTTTCTCAGATTTTCTTAAACGGTCATTGCAAATGATGGTCAGTATAATTTTCAAGTCATGAACTATTACAGTATAAATCAAATATTACTGAACAAACCTCCCAATGAGAACAATATTCCTTTCAAAAATAAAAAAAACTTAAAAATGCACTGTGCCAAATTATTATTGCACAGCATTTTTTCTAAACATTTTATGGATTATAAAGAACTGCAGTCATTCTTTGAATGTGCAGCATTAAGTGGTCACATTTACTAAAATCAAAAGCCATTTCAATCAAAAACATCTTAACAGACAGAGTTACATGTTAACGTAGGACCCTTCTTTATATCACCTGCACAGTTCTTGCATCCATTGAACTTGTGAGTTTGTGGATAGTTTCTGTGTCCATCTGGACCATCCAGGGTTGCACAGCAGTCATCACTGAACAATTATGTTTGAAAATTAATCTTCATGTACGGCTGGGTCCACTGTGTCCATTTCTGCTTGTGAGCCTGGTCAGGATTGGCCGAATAGTCGGTTCATGCACAGCAAGCCTCTGGAGGATCCTCCACCTTCAGGTTTCACCAGCAGCTTCAAATAACTGTTTGCTGCTTTGTAAGGACATTTCAACAGCTGCTCTCTTGATCCGATGAATTTGTCTAACAGAAACCTTCCTCATTGTGCCTTTATCTGCACAAACCCATCTTTGTTCTGAATCAGCCACAAATCTCTTCACAGTACGATAACACTTCAGTTTTCGTTAAATATCTAATGTTTTCATGCCTTGTCATATGGCGCAACACTATCTGATGATTTTCGTCAGAAGAGAGATTCGTTCTCTTTCCAATATCACTTGAAACCTGTGGTCTGCTTAATAATGTGGAAGATCCTTGTTAAGTAGATTTCCTTTAATTGAGCTCACCAAACTAATCAACCCAGGTCTCTGAAATTAATTATAGTGTGGCTATAGTGTGAAATTAAAGAGTGTGGCTGCACAGTGGTGCAGTTGGTAGAGCCGTTGCCCTGCAGCAAGAAGGTTCTGGGTTCAATTCCCAGCCTGGGAATGGTGGGTTCTCTCTCAGTAGCTCTCCCACAGTCCAAACACCTGACTGGTGTACATGGTTGTTTGTCCTGCAACAGACCAATGACCTGTCCAGGGTGACCCTGCCCTTCATCCAGAACATTAGCTGGAGAGGCACCAGCAACCCTCCTGACCCCACCAAGGAACAAGGGTGTATAGAAAATGGATGAATTCAAAGAGACCTGACACACAACACCATCTACAAATTTAATAGCACAACAAAAAAGTTAATCTTTATGACACTTAAATCCAGTCTGCATAATAATTTGGAACACAGTGTATATTGTTTTCTTTGGTTTATTTGGCCTTCATCAGTCTCTGGTGATTCCTTGTTCTCCTTCCATTCTCCTCTTGCAGTGGCGTCTGGCCCGTCGTTTCTCCTTAGACGGTCTAGAACACCATATTATCATCAGCAAATAGAAAAATGTAATTGTGTCAGGTACTATTAGGGGGATATCTACCTCTGGTTTGTCTACACCAAAGAGTCACCCTGGTAATGAGGTCATCCACTGGCTGCAGTGAAGTGAGCCAAACAGGAAGAAAGTTCCAGTTCTGCAGTTTTGGCGGCAAAAACTCAGGTCTCCGTGATTGGAGGAAGTTTATCGTTGCTACAGATATAATCAATATTATGACTGGTACACCAATTCCAGTCAACACCTTCCAGCCAGCCATGGAGAGAACAAACACCACCAAAGGGAACAGCAGGAAAAACAGGACGAGGTAGAGGACAGCAAACCAGCGGTACCTATGAAGGTTTCATTTGTTTAGCATTTCTTTTAGTTATTTGTAATAAAACCATGTGTTGGTTTTTGGTTTGCCTTTAATAAAATATAAGATATTTAAAAGTATACCTGGCAGCGCACTTTCCGAGTGCAGAGGCCATTCGTATGGGTAAACGAGTGGCTGGTATCGGATACCAAAGGAGGATACCAAAGAGGTTAAAGAAAAAGTGGCATAAGGCAACCTAAAAGAAAGCATAGAATAGAATAGAATAGAATAGAATAGAATAGAATAGAATAGAATAGAATAGAATAGAATAGAATAGAATAGAATTTTAATGATTGTTCAGATTGACTTTGTTCCAATACATTAGATTCAATTGTGCAATGCAGAGTTTATACTTATTAATTTTCAACTATTATCCATAGTTGAGATTCTTCGTTATCAGCACAATGATATTTGACTAGCCAACTAGCTTAAACTATACATAAAACATGTATACAGTGTCACAATAATACTAAGAATGGAAAGAACAAAACAAAAACTTTAAAAAACAGAAAAGCAACATTCCTGTTCTAAAACATGAAAATAACTTCTGAAAGATGAAACCTGGCTGAATGGAGACAAAAACAGATTTTTTTTTTACCTGTGTGGCAGCAGCTAACTTTTCTGCACGACTAGCCAGGGCTGCTAACAGAGCTGTACCTGTGGTTCCAAGGTTGGAGCCCAGGGTCAAAGGGTAAACCCTTTCCAGACTAATCACACCAACCCCTGTCAAACCACAGTGCAATATTTAACACCATATTTCATAAAATCTTTAACCAACTAAAATATAATCACCAACAAACACACAGCATTCCACAAATCTACTGTCAGTTTGTCATGATTGAAGGATGATTGTATATTTTGATGGATGAGAACGTTAAAAAAACTTTCTTTTTTTGTACCTACGAGTGGTGTAAGGGCAGATGTGAAGACAGAACTACTCTGAACCAAAAATGTCATGCCAGCCCCAGCTAACAGAGCCAGATAACCTGTCACCCAGGTGAAAGGGGGGGGGAAATCTGAAAAGCAAGACAGCACAAAATAAAAGAAAGAAATCAGAAATGTTCACTTTTATCTCTGTCATAACATGTTTGATTGAGCTCTCATACTTTTCACAAAACTATTTTAATAAGTTCTGTGTGTAATGACTCATTGATTAGCAACAAACCTTGGTGGTTTACCTGTGTTAATGATTTTGTTTATAACATTTGACACTTGGCCCTTTAGCATGGAGTTCAACAGTTTGACCAGCAGCATGAGGCAGCCGCAGAGGACTAACAAGGAGCAGACGAGCAGGATGAGACCGATGGCCAAGTCTGACAGAGAGGAGTTCGCAAACAGATGCTTACCTGACAGAGAGACGGAGACATGGGATTTAAAGCTGTACACACTTACAAGATGTAGAGATATTTTCTAAGAAATCTTTGTAAAAGTAAAAAAAAAAAACAATCCTCTCCATTGTTTCTTTTGTAGTACAGGTTCATGCCTGATTGTTTCATGAAAAATTATGAAAAACACTGAAACTCATATTTGTGCAGACGTACATTTATATTTTTTTTCTGAAAGACTCTGTGCTCCCCACAATGTTTGGTTCTCCTGTTAACAATAACAGAGTTAGGCAAGTAATAATGGGACAAAAAAATACAACGTTCAGTTCTGGCACAGTATTAAAACAATATTATCATAAGCTTTTACATATTTATGGACAAACAAAGAAACTTATTGTAAAAGATTTGACCAAACAAGACAGAAGACCAGAAAGTTGACTGTCTACCTTCATAACAGCAGATTTACACCAATGCTTCACCAGACTCTTGTTCATCTGAACTTGGTCCTCTGTGGCCAATGCTGTAAGCACTGATTTGTCCAACTAAATCAAAGAAAATAACATTGTGTTTTAGCTACGGCTAGGACTTTCAGGGTAGAGAATAACTAAGGTACAGATTTTTGCATCTAATCACAGTGTGTAATGTAAACCCCTGAGTAAATGCCAGAAGTCCTGGTGAAGTTCATAATTACGCTGATGAACTAAACTAAATCACGTTTTGCTCTGTTCATCTAAAGCATAGCACAAAATAAATTTCATTGAGTGTTCTAAATAACAAGCAGATAATGGTTTTGTCTGAAGAAAAAAGTATTTTTCTTCTGTTTAAACCAGCATTCAAACTAAACTTGGTGTAAAGTGTATCAGAGAAAAAAGAAACATGGTGAGAAATTAGTTTCCACTCTGACCAGTTTCTTTCTGTTCAGCCTGAAGCATCAGATGGACATTATGTCTCTATTGTTGGGACATGTTTGTACTGCAGCACAAAGCATCAAGACTTTGTGCTGCAAAGCACAAAGTCCCACAGCTGCTGAATGATTATGCAGAATCAGTTTAAAAGGTAAGCCTTTCTCTCCAGGAAAATGCTAAATCTCCTAGTGAGTGATGTTTTAAAAGGACACTTTTTTCACTTTGTGAGAATGCTCAGGCTTCATTTTGTTGCCAAGACATATTTGAAGTTGCAGAGCAGCAGAATTATGTAGAAATAAAAGACAGAGTGAGTCATGTTATTAAACATGGCGGAAAGAAATGTGACTTTCACATTACCTGGATTACCAATTTAGTCAGCGGCTTCGTGAGAACTTTCAGAAGTTCAGGTGCTTTATCTCTGCTGCTCAGCCGAAGAGTGTTGACTACAGCCTGTGACATGTGTCTCAACGCTCCAGTAGCAACGTCCAGAGGGAGAAGCAGCAGAACTGACAACCAGTTAAAGCAGTCATGAACTGTTGCTCCAGCAAATGCCCTGCAAATAAGGATAATGTCAGCATTTGACATAAACAAATCTAAGTAAATCAAAAAACATGGGCCTTGAGGACTGGAATGGAGGGTCATAATACAGCTGCTGAGTGATTTCAGTAAAACATCAGCTAACTTCCTGTCCAATAATCTGGACGACATCCAGAACACAAGAATATACAGAAACAGCTTACAGGAAGGTAACACAATGTGTTTTCCATCTATCGAGCCTTTTGTCCTATTTTAAACTCTGGAAACTCGGAAACAATGACAGTAGATAAGTTTTTATCATTTAGGGTTCATTATCACACACCTGGAAGAGATTAACGGGGTTATCAAAGCAGGACAATAGAATTGATCTAGGGTGATAATTATTTTATGGACCCAAAAGAGACATCCACTTCGAAAATTTTAACTGTTTGAAAACAATGCCTTGGTTTAAGCTAATTTAATTATATGTATGAACTGACCATGTAGCAATGACATTTGTATGCTCTATTAGTGCCACCAAGTGGTGACATTATAATCCAAATGAATGAGACAGCAAGGAAAATTTTAAAGTTCACTTTAATTTCCAAACCATCAGGATAACTTAGTGAGACATTATTGCTGTGATTTTGGGTGGCAGTTGCTTTGACTCTGTTTCAGTAGAACAAACATTTTCCAAAATAGTTCTGCAGTTGGTTGGTATGTTATCAGCTATCAGGAAAGGTAAAGCTGTTGCTGATTGTTATTTTCCTCATGTTTACTTCCGTTGCTAATGAAGCTTGGCTGTAATAAAATCAGTGTTTTTCTTTGTGTCGGCTGCTGTGACACGTTTTTCCCTGAACAAACATTCTTCCAACTGCATTACATTTCTATAGCCTCCATTATGGTTCTAGTTGAGCAGTCAGTTTAAATGTTTTTCTATCTTCACTCAACGACTGTTTGAAAACTTGTTTGTCTGCCGCTGTGAATTATGGGTAATTTTGTTATGTTATTGAAAACACACAGTACCTTTCAAACTCGTCCCTGTCTCCAGCGTGCATTAAAGCAACAATAGTGTTGGTGACTGATGTTCCGATGTTGGCTCCCATGATAATGGGAATGGCTGACTGTACATCCATCACTGAAGAGACAATTAGACCAGAATGAATGGTGTAAACTGACATAAACACTCTAATGCTGACATGTGGTGACTATTTTCAGAGTTTTGCTAAGTGCTGCTGTTTCTGTAGATAGCTACTTGCTAATATTAGTAAAGTAATATTCTTACTCACAACCAGAGGACACAAAGCTGACTGTGATGGAGGTTGATGTGGAAGAGCTCTGGACTAAGACTGTCACCAGAATCCCCACCATCACGCCAGCCACTGGGTTAGACAGGACAATATTTTTCTGGAAGATTTCCCCAGCTGTCCTGCCTGTAAGCAGACATTAATGGCAAACAGAAGAAAACTTTCCATTTTTAAAAATCAATTCCTTTTCTGTCCTCTAGTAAATGAAGCCATGTGCTTAACTTACCTCCTGCGAGTTGGAAGGCAGAGCTCAAAATGTCAAGTGAGCAAATAAAGATGTAGAGCAGCAGAAAGAGGAGGGGGATTTTTAGGAGAGTAAGTGCAGTTTTTTTCACTCGGGGTAGTCGTGACTGAGTCTCCATGGTCTAAACCTTCAGGAACTGTAAAATTACAAACTTTGTAGTGAATCCTAAGCAGACCACACAGGTTCTGTTCATAGTGTCAAACTATTTCTGAAACCAAGAATAAGGAGGGAAAGAGGAAAAGCCTGATGCCTTGTTTATTGTGGTAATTCAACAGGGACTCAGCATGTCTCTGCACTACTGCAATGCAGAGTTCAATAACAGCAAACAGACTAAAACAGGCTAATGCAGAGCTGGGAGCAAACAAGATTCACACCTACATGGCAGCCACACAAAGGGACTAAAAATTAGTGGTAATCAGCATCAGATTATCAGATTATATGGAAATTGATGTGACATGTTACTGTATACATATGATCTCTCCTTATATATGTCACCAAAATATTAGTAGCGCGATATTATCCGATATATCTAATAAATACGCCTTAAAATAAAGCTAAGAAAATTCGTGTTTCGTACATAAATACTCCCCGGATACAAATCTATAAGCAGTTTGGTTTCTGTTAGTTCTGTCATGATGCGAGAAAGAGCGAATTTCTCTTATATTGGTCAATCATTTTATTTTACATAATTGCCGCTGTAGGAGCCGCAGAACACCTTCTCAAACTGTGCCGCAGTCAGAGAAAACATTCTATATTTTCATGTAAATGTACAGTAAAAACACAACGAAACTCTTCCATTTTCACCAGAAATTGTTGTCGTTTAAACAGGGCCATAGTTTGATGACTGTTATAAACATCGCGACCTACGAACAAAAGAGGAAATTGGTTCAGTTTTTGTCGCTTGTTTAACTTTTATAAATTGCAGCGGCTGCAGTGCGCCACAGTAGAGGTACAATAACGCTGATAAACAGGTGAAGAATAAAACCAGACAAAGCCACATCTATTCTGCTTTTTTCTCGCTCCGTGTTGTCGGCTTACCCTACGCGCTGATCCGTTGCCATGGCGATCGACAGACAACAGACCAACGAGCTGACAGAGCAGAGATACGTTCAAGTCCGTCGGAGAGAATCACCACCAAAAAATAAACGTTTCCCACACAAAAAATTACGTGAAAATACCAAAAGAGAACATTCAGCCCGTTACATTATGTAGTCAGGCTTGACGTTCATATTGCTATTATTTCGTTTGAACACAGCAGTTGTTGATTAGCTGTGTAAAAACACCTGCTCTGCTAATAAGTTAGTGTGTGGGTCGCCTTATTTTAGTGCTACGACGGAACCAAAACACACCGAACTGCACAGCACGTGTTAAGGAGGTCAGTAACAAGCTAGCAGCAGTTACACTATCTTAACTGAACCACTGCTAACTTTCTCAATGTTTTTTTAAATAAAACTTTATAAATGTGAAACATTTGGTCCTTGTTATCTATAGCTGTCATAATGTTGAATTAACAGCAAAACAATTGGGTACTTTTTTCAGATTCTTTGCGTGATTGTTGCATTCCTCCGATCACCGATATTCCCGACTCAGTGACAAGTCACGTAATGTCCAATCCGGTAAAAATATATCCATCGATATACATCAATGCTGCCGCTTTGCCCTCTGTCTTGCAGTTTCTCTCATGTTTCCTGATACTCAGAAGTAGGTACCCGGTTACACTGAGTTGCATTCAATGTTGCCAGAAAAAAAAAGAGCTTCATGCTCTCAATGTCCGATTTGCCATAACTATTTTTTTAATACATAGTCGCCCGCTGGCGTGGCAGCAAGGGTGGCCAGGCTCTCAGTTATGGTGGCAGCTGCCACCCATGTTGATCCGCCCCTGTTTACCAACATACACTTGTTCTACTAAGAACCTCAGCATCACTAGTGTTTAAAAATATAGATTTTGTGAAGTGTGTGAGACGGGGCCTAGGTTAAATGGCCAAGTTTAAAATCAATCACTGATTATTGGCTATTATTTGTTGTGATGTATTTGAGAACAAACTCAGCTCAAACACAAAGATTACAGATAGCACCATATTGTAGCTATTGTAACACATCAATTAAACTATCAAGATGAGTCATAACTAAACTTCCTAATTAAATCATAAATGTACAATGTCTTTTTTTATTATTTCAGCTCTGCTGAACACATGAAATAAAATTTAATAGTATTGTCATTGATGACTGCTAAAGTTTTAGGTCAATAGTCTGTCTTACAATTTAACCATTTCAGCAGCAGAAACAGCAACATTATACCTGACAGGGAAAACATGGACTAAATTTGCTTTGCATTGCCCCCACATGGTGACAATGACGTAGAATGACTCAATTAAATATTGAATTCTTGATTAATATGGGTTGTTGCTATGTTGTTGTACAGTGTTTTAAGATACTGTACAATCTTTAACTTTGAGCCTCTGCCCTCTCCAAAGCCCTGCCAGAGTTCTTGTTTTGCTGTCATTATTTGAATATTTGTTGTGATGATTAATAATCAATCAATCAAGCAAGCAATCAATCAGTCAATCAAGTTTGAGTAATAAGACATACCAGAACATCACAAAAAGTTCTGAAACACTTCTCCATCAACCAATTGTCCCCCAACAAATCAAAAATGAAAGTTTTTTTTTTTAAAAGCATCAGCCTGTACCTTGTTTGTGTAATTTTAATGACTCAAAGGAATGTTTGAAATTCTTGAAATTATTCTGCAAATTGAATGTGGTAATTTTTATTGACTTAATATGATTTGTAATTAAACATCCAGTTGCATATCAGAGCAAAAACTGAGCAGTGAAGTTGAGGGAATTACTACAGGTGTAGTAATGTAGCACTTTATGGTGTCAAGGCCCGAATCTGGAAACTGATACAAGAAAGGTTTTGTCTTAAACTCTGGTGACAATCATTCAAAATCAGAATAAGTCGGAACCTGGATTAATAAGCTCTTGTCAATAATTAATATTAGAATTCTATAATGTGTGTCTATCAATGATGTAAGGAAATGTGAAAAGATGCAAGGGTGTGAATACTTTGCAGTCATACTAAAGTTGTTTCCTCTGTTAGAGAGCTCTGTCAGTGTGATAATGTAACTTTCAGGAAAATTTGTCAAAAGTCAAACATGAGACAGTCGACATTTCAAATTGATTTTAATACATATCTTACATGCCAGAGCCAACTTTTCTCTATTTGCTAGAATCTTGGTTTCAGAGCCAGACCTGGTAACAGATCCGCCCATACGCTTCTCTTCCTGTCTGCTTCCAGTGCTCTGCGTGACTCTTACCTGGATGTTTTCCACCAGTCTTAACTGCAGGTTTTCCAATCGATGTTTTAGGCACTGCCCACTAAGCATGTCTGCGTCACGTGTTCCCAGATCAGAATTGTCTTTCTCGTTTTAATCGAGACGAAAGGTCTAATCCCTCTCTTCAAAGGCTTACAGCTTCTTACCATGGATCCTTGCTTGAACTGGTACAACCAGCTATTCATGATTTTACAAGAGCTTGCATGTTCAGTTACAAGGTAGTTCAATTGAACTTCCACACTATTCATGACATGCACAATTTTTACCTGTCGCCACTTGATTATGTAGCATTTAGCCTTTGTGGTGAGAACAGACTGGCAGATGGCTCAGGAAAAGAATCAGTTAAGAATGAAAGATTATGAGGAGATTGTTGCTTTTTTGGATCAGTGGGGATGTTTTCAAAAAGCCGTCTTTTTTTTGCTCTGTGCGAGTATTATCCCCAATGGATTCGGTGCTTTCAATCTTGTTTTTCTGACTGATGTACCAGATCACCACTGTTTCGTACCGGACCTCAATTTCTCAGAGGAGTGGAGGAAAAGCATTATACCAAAAACAGTAAGTCACCTCATCCAGGTTCCTAGAATACACAATATTTAATTTTATTGCAGTAATTTGCCTCCCATGAAGGAAAGTGTACAGTTGCTGTAACAAAAAATGTTTGTTCCTATACAAGTTTCTTGTGTTTTGTGTTGTTTTAAGGTTAAAATAAAATTTAAGGCTTCATTTCTATAGCAAACCACAAAGAGAGCCAATATCCATTAATGGTAAAGTGGGGAAATCTTCTTAAAAGTGGCAGCCATACCAAAATTACTCAGAGTTTATTGTCAACTCATTAAGGTCACAAAAGCATTCAAGACGACATCTGAAACACTGCAGAACTCAGCATTAAGAAACATGCTTAGGGAATTCATGAGAAGCAGTTCCAACGGCAAATGGCCTCAGGGTGGAAAAATGTCTTCAGGAAGTCACATTCAGGTCCACATCATTTCTGCTCACAAGTACAACGTGAATTTAAAAAATGTATGTCAAACCCAACTAATTTTTCAGTTACATACTGGCATAGAGTGTAGTTTGGATAGCTGTTTTCATTACCAGTTAAAAGTATTATTGTAAACATGCTTCAAATTATTTCTGAGGTGCTAGTCTTTGTCTGATATAAAATTTATTTTTCATAATTTGGCACACTTACGTGCAACAAAAACAGAAGACATTGGTGGTGATGGAGTCTACAAGTTTTAATTACAGTAGTAATAAAACCTGCTTATTTTACTTTGTTTTTGTCTGTGGATAAGCAAGACTTTTTACACATCGTGTAGTTGATCTGTGTTTTTAAGGTTATTTTAAAGTTCTGTTTAAGTTTTTAAAGGTAATTTAAAGTGACAACTCTGGATGTCTGGCATACGTTGCTCTCTGTGTTCCTAAGGTGCTGAATGGAAAACAAGAACTAAGCAGATGCAGCAGATACAGACTTGATGTCGTCCAGAATCTCTCTGATCGAGGATTTATTCCTGGCAGAGACATCAACCTCACCGACCTGGAGGAGGAGCGATGTGTGGACGGCTGGAGCTACAGCACAGACGTTTACCTCTCCACTGTAGTGACAGAGGTGAATGCAATTTTTTTTTCTGGTTTTTGTCTTACCTACTTGTTCCCTGATGAATCTGAACTTCAGACAGAGCTTACCTTTGCATCCTGTCTTTTTTGTTTGTCATGCTGTGTTCTGTAACATGAAACATGTTTAAATATCCGACCGTACTGGGCCCTTTCAGTTCTCTCAGCTTGAGATCAGCAATCTGTCATCACAAGCATAGTCTTTAATCTCAGTATTTATGGAAAGATAGCAATATTCAACCTCAAAATCTACTTTCAAACTGAAGGAGATACAAAATATTGTTCATGAGATGTTCCTTGCCTTTCTTATAGTGTGCTCAAGCAGAGATTGCGTAAATAGAAAAGAAAGCCACAGGAATATTTCATAAGTCCTGACAAAGCAGGAAGGAATAACGAGTTCTTTACTGGGTTATTGAAATTACAGCTGACAGGACAGCAGCAGGTCAAATGCTGCTTGTAACAATCTAAGATGTTAGAAAACTTAGTAAATCTTCAATGTTATTCCATTGTATTACTGCCAGGCTGCCCCAGGGCAGCTGTGGCTTCAGTCCAGGAGCTTCATCAGGTGTGAATGTGTGCTTGACAGGAAATTACTGATTTGATGCCGAACATCTTTGAGTGTCAAAATAAAATGCTATGTCATTTCATTTATTCCCTTCTTGAGAATTAAAAGGAAAACTACATAACTAAGTTCTTTTTCATAATCACAGGCAATAGTTTAACTGGTGTTGACCAATCAGATATTAGCTTAAATATGAAAGAAAACCTTCAAAATTGATCTTAGCAAAGCAACTTTTGTGCATCAGGCTGAGGAGATGACCTCTCTCTCTCTCTCTCTCTCCCTCTCTCTCTCTTTCACCTGTTTATGATGACGACTGGGAAGCTGTGCAAACACAAAGAGTTAGGAACGCACTTTACCTGATGGTTTTACAAAGTTCACTCTTTTTTAGGTAGAATGTTTCATAGTATGTAGCATAATGATAATAATGATGTTTCCTAGTATTTCTAAAATAAATTCTTCTTGTCTTCTTGTGAAGCATTGTTTGTAAATCTGAGTGAACTTTAATGCTTCACTAGAACCTCATTACGAAACGAGCAGCAGGGAAAACAGACGTGAATATCATGGGCAGCTGTCACCACTTACAACAGAGCCAAAGAAATGGGAAGAAATATGTGAAGCTGTACTGAGCAGAGATTATACCATTTGTTCAATGTGGGGTTTTAAATAAATTACATCTTTCAGTTTGACTTGGTGTGCAGTGACCAGTGGGCGCAGCCGTTTACCACTTCAGTTTTCTTTATTGGAGTTCTTGTTGGATCCTTCTTCTCGGGGCAGCTGTCAGACAGGTAGAGCAACTTTTACTTTTAACTTAAAGCAGATTTGCATATCCAGTTTAGTGATTGTTTCTGAAATATGTTTTAAAAGCTTGTTTTAATCTTCCCAGTTTCTGAGGTTTCTGACTCTGACACCTAAAACAGTTCAGTGGGTTTAATTACAGTATCTGTCAAAATATTCATACTTCCTTTTCACATTTTGTCAGATGAAACCCATAAGCACATCATTTTGTTTTCTTGGGATTTTATGTGGTTAGACTAATACAAAATTGTGCATACATATTTCACAACAAAAGTAAAAATTATAATTTGTTTTAAAAGTGTGGCATGTGTCTTTATCTACTTTAGGAGCAGATAAGCAATGAGAGTTGGTAGATATGAGGCTAAATACAGAGACGGGTGGAAACTAAGTACTTTTATTCAGTGGCAGTAAGAATTTGGGGGAAAAATTTAATTCCAGGAATAGTTTTGCTGTAATGTATTTATTACTTTTAGTTGAGTAATATAACTATGAAGTGGCATTACTCTTATTTAACAAAAAATCTGCACAATTTACTTTACTAGAATAAAACTATTTTAACCAAAAATGTAACAGATAAAGACACTCAGGTGCATTTTATTCTTGTTTATTCACAAGCTTCATTTTCCGATGTTAATTTTTATCTGCTGAGATATTTGAAGGTCAAAAAGATTCAGTAAACATAATTATCACAGAAGTATTCTGTTCTAAAAGATGTAGAAATCACCTACTGTGTTAAAGATGCTTTATGATGAAAAAATTATTTGAAAAGTGTTTATTCTGCCTTAATTTTTGTTTTAGGACCTAAAATAGAGAATTTCTTTCCTTCTTTCTCCAGGTATGGACGGAAACCTATTCTATTTGCAACGATGGCTGCACAAACAATATTTACCTTTGCTCAAGTCTTTTCTACCTCATGGACCATGTTTGTCATTCTCCTCTTCTTCAATGGACTGGGACAAATATCCAACTTTGTTGCAGCTTTAGTTCTTGGTACAGAATATGATTTTAACACATAAACAATTCTCTATATATTATATCATGTTCCAAATAGTTTTCCTGTTTTCGTTTTGTAGGTGCTGAGGTTTTGACTGGTAACGTACGTATCCTTTATTCATCTATGGGCACATGCTTAGGCTTTGCTGTTGGATACATTCTGCTTTCTGTCGTGGCTTACTTTTTGAGGGACTGGAAATCTCTCCTCATGGCTCTCTCTCTCCCTTGTCTGGCCTACATCCCCCTCTGGTGGTAGGTTACAAGAAAACTCCTTAAAATTGAATTTATAACAAGTTACTTGAAAATCTTGAAAACCATATTGCAGTTTAGTGAAATTATCCCGTCTAATCCTGTTTGTGGATTGCTTCATTTTGAGCAGGCTTCTCCCAGAGTCTCCTCGGTGGCTTCTCTCTCGAGGCAGAGTAAAGGAAGCCGAGGCTGTAATCAGAAAAGCTGCTCGATGGAACAAAGTTCAAGCTCCAACGGTCATCTTTGAAACTTACAGTGTAAGTTGCCCTTCAAACTCTAAAACAGGGGTGTCAAACTCAATTTCACCGAGAGCCACTTCAGCATATTGGCCCCCCTCAACGGGTCACATTGACAGTAC
>NW_006800072.1:1664400-1670943 GCF_000485575.1 Poecilia formosa
TAAAAATTTCATTTCATTTCATTTCATTAATCTGTGATGGGATCTGGATTCACGGTGAATATTAACTAAACCGCATAAAATGCGACTAAATAGCCGATGTTAATATGATTGTAATTTCACGGATAAAAATAGTACATGACCGATTTTTTTATGTTGTCGGTCAAGATAACGGATAACAAAAAAAGTTTAGCGCGACCTGCCGATGTCTCAGTTTTATTCGCTGGGAAAATCAATAAGCAGCTTGAGGTGACTCTGCTACTCTCTAGTGGCGAGAAGCCGTAATATTGGCTGGTAACAATCGGAATGCATTGTGGGAGATGTAGTTTGTAGTCAATTCGTGCTCAAAACCTATTTTAAGTCAATCATCAGCCTATAAAATGCTGGGCGGGCCACATAAAATGAGGCCTTGAGTTTGACACATGTGCTCTAAAAAATAGCCTGTGTGGTTCAAATCAGAAATCCTTTCTTTCAAAGAGTTCAGCATTTAACTTTACATGATGTGAAATGAAGATTTCCCAGGCCAATGTAAAAAAAAAAAATCACTGCAATTCAGCAATGATGCAGCAAACAAAAAAAAAATAAAACCTACAAACCTTGACTGGAGGTGAAACAGGAATAGAAAAAATTAACTAGTTTCTTTATTTAAATTTTGAATTAAACAAGTTGGAGTTTCTTTTTCCTCTTTTCCAGTTTGTACCACTATTATTGGTATTTTGCAATAATTATCAAGTTGTTTAGTATGTAAATGGATGAGTTATGTGATATGTGTGAAGTATAACGATGGGTCAAAATGACCAGTACTCAATCTTTGTTTTTTTTCTTTGACACTTTCGGAAGTTTGAAACTGCTAAAACTAAATATTGTAACAGTCAAGAAATCTACACTGACAAATAAAATGCTGGATTCTAATTCTGTTGACAGTTCATTCTAAAAATTGAGCGGAGAGCTTAAAATGAACAATTTGAATGAATGCTTCAGAAATCGAACACTCATGATGAAATCTTGCCAAGATGTGTAAACATCATCACAAGTTGAAAATGTTTACAGAAGCTGAATTTAAAATCTCTTCCATAACTTATGTTTTCTGTCTCTGCAGGTTAAGGAGACAAAATCTGACAAGGAACAAAGCAGCATGTTGGGCCTCTTCAGGAACAGCAGGATCAGAATCACAACTCTCGTCCTCTGCTTGGTGCAGTGAGTACCTACTATAACTCTCGGAATATAAGGCGCATTTTAAAGCCTTTAATTTGGTCAAAAACCGACAGCGCGCCTTTATGTTGTTCTGGGGCTAAACAGCGCCCTCTAGTGGAATAAAATGGATTAATTCTGGTTGTGCTTATTGGCCTTGAAATGATTTTGTGTGGTACACTGCGCTCAGTCAAAATGTTTTAGTTACATTACGGCTACAGAAGTCAGGAGTGGAGTAATACTGCTTTGACTGACTGAGTTATCCGTTTTGTTTCACTTAATGCGCCTTATAGTCCGGTGCGCTTCATAAATGAAAAAAGATCGAAAATAGACTATTCATGGACAGTCCGCCTCATAATCCAGTGGACCTGATAGTGTGGAAAATACGGTAGACGCCTTTATGTCATGGAAAAAAGTAAAAAAGCGGTCCTTTAGAGACATTTGTCTTGTTGCTGAAATATGCAATGCAAATAAGATACTTGACTTGATCACTGTTTGAATAATAATAATAATAATAATAATAATAATAATCATCATCATCATAATAATCATAATAAAATTTGAACTATTAGGTGAATTTTCTATGTGCAAATATTTAAAGGGGGTATTATGTTCTTTCCAGACACATAGTGTCATTTTATAGCCTTTAAATCAAGGCTAAAAATCCATCTGTTTAGTCTTTGATTATCAGTAAATGGAACATTGATCAATATGTTAGATTATTTCATAATCCATTACTGTATAATGTTTTTATGATGTAAAGCACTTTGAACTGCTTTGCTGCTTAAATGTGATATAAAAATAAATTACGATTTGCTTTTTCACAGCTTCACCATGACGACTGGCTACTACAGTCTGTCGTTTAACACGGCTCAGCTCCACGCTGACCCCTACATGAGCTGCTTCATCGCCGCAGCAGTGGAGATCCCTGCATACGTCTCCAGCTGGATCGCACTCAGATTCCTTCCCCGACGACTTTCTGTCTCTGGGACGTTGATCCTTGGATCTCTGCCGCTGTTCATATTACTACTGGTGCCAGAAGGTAAGTAAAAAGTTGTGGTTGGGTTTATGGTTGTCTACTGTTTAAGAAATGTTTTGTAAAAGTTAGAATTAGTAGTTTCATATTTTAAAGTAAGAAACATTCATGCCTAAAATGTGTTTTATTCCACAAACGTAATACCATTTACCTGTGTTAGATCTGTTTGGTGTTTCTCTTGCGCTGGAGATGGTGGGTAAGTACGCTTTCACGACTGGAGCCTCCCTGATGTTCGCCTACACCACAGAGCTTTACCCAACATCCCTGAGGAACACCGCGACAGGGACAACCACCACAGTTTCCAGGGCTGGAAGTTGCATCAGTCCTTTTCTTTTAAGTCTTGGTGAGGAAATGAGAGTTTGAACCCTTAGAAATACTTGAATTGAAAGAATTTATGAGTGCTAACTCTTCTGTCTTGTTCTTCTCAGGTGGATACTTCAGCTACTTGCCTTATGTGACTATTGGCTCTCTGGGAGCTGTTACTGCCTTTGTTGCTCTTTTGCTTCCAGAGACTTTTAAGCAACCGCTGCCTGAAACCCTTCAACAAATGCATGAAAGACAAACGTATGTACTCAGGTTTTTACCTAATTTAAACTGTTTCTAAATTATTTAGTAAGTATTTAAGAAGTGATGTAACTCTATCAGTTACACTAAAAGATTTTTTTTAATTGAAATGTTGAATTTTAAACCAAAATAATACAAAACACAAGGGCAACATTTTAATTTCTTTAGATTCAAAAGTTGACTTTTCCTTATTATTTGTAGATCTGCCTTTAAACTGCATGACTTGGGTTTGCTGTTTCCATCAAACTATTGTGAGCAGCATCTCACAATAGTTTGATGGAAAGTTGTGCACTTCCTTCTTGTGAATTTACCTTTTGGACATATAAAAAAGCTGTGACTTCATCTCAGCTTTAATAAACTGATTACAAGCAAACCGGACTAACTGCCTTAAATACAGTTACTTAATGCCCAAAGGAAGAAAAATACACAAAAATCTGGTTTCAACTGTATTTCGGTCAGTTCTTCCACACAAGAATACAGTGCAGCATAATGTAACATGCAGGGTTTTTAATTCTCAAACCAAACTGACAGGCAAGCAGAGGCATAAAGACACATACTGAAAAAATAACAAAATTGCTTTTTTATTTAGATATTTGTAACTTAACAAATTTGCATCACACTCAGTCGATAATATGTAATGATGAGAATCAACCAGTGGATGGCGCTGGAGCACAGGGTGTGATGTAAACAACTACTAGCTGCTCCACCTCTAAATGTTGGCTGCAATTTTGTCGGCAAACCTTCACAGAAACGTGTGTAGGTGTGTGTGCGTGTGTGTGTGCGTGTGTGTGTGTGTGTGTGTGTGTGTGTGTCATATGGTGAACTCATCTTGCTTTTGCTCACTTGTCTTGTTTTTCCACCACAGGACCAAATGTCCCTGCATCCAAAAAGCTGAAGCCTCAGAGCCAGCCGTGTTACCAGACAGTCCTCTGTGACTGAGTGTTGCTGGTTCAGCTTTAAATTCTGTTTTTTTCAACATTTCCAGAAGTGATTTCTTCTGAATTACATTGGACATCCCACCTTCCTCAATAGTTTTATTGTTGTTTATGTTAAACTAAAGTTTCTGTGTCTTAAAATTTGTGAACTTAAGGAAACGTCATCCTTAGTTCTCCCTGAGTTCATCACTTCAACATATTCAGTTGGTTACTCTATGTACATAAAGAAAGGGAGGAGAAAGGATTTAGAAAGGACTGTTCTTTTGTCTTTTTTAACAAAAGTGTCTAGTGCAACCTCAGAATTAGAAGACCCTTTAAGTAAACCTATTGTTTATGTATAGAACAGCAGATTTCCATAACCTGAATCTGTGTTATTTTACATCTTTTCTGTGCAGTTTTTACTCCACAGAATTTACAGCTGTCTGGCTGGAGACTTTTCTTCAGCAGCGTTTTCCTCTGCCTCAGTGTTGGAGAGGACGTAAGGTCTTTTCTGGCAACATCTGGAAGATAAAGTCAATGCATGTTTGTTCAGTCAGATTACTGACACTGATATTTAAATAATAATAGTTACAAAAGATCTGCTGGGAACTTAAATCAGCATTTTGTAAAACCTCTCTATGAAGCTTGAATTGCAATAAAATGGTGGACAATGTAACTTTTTGAGTTTGGCTTTGCTTCACAGTTCTCGCAACCCTGAAGTCATCCCAGGTGTTTATGCATGTTTCTCTGTCACACATCTTCCTTCCACTTAACTTTCTGGACAAGCTGCTTTTTCAGAGCAAAGATTTTTTGTTTCTGATCTGCCAAAGAGGTGTGAAAGTGCCACCTCTAACACTGTTTGTTTTCAAGTTCCTTTTCTACATCATTAAACTTTCTGCAGTCTATCTGTGGTATTATTATACCACTCTGAGAGCAGAATGTTTTGCAGGTGCTAAACATTTCCCTGATCCATGTATTCTTACATTCATGGATGGGTGTATGTGTAAGAATGTTTCAAGTTTCAAGGAGTTACTGAGAACATTTGTTAAGCAAGTAGAAGCAGTTTTCTTTTTACCTCCTGCTACACTTTCCAACACCTAAAGTGTTTGTGCATGTGAAATTTAAAGCTCATACCTTTATGCACAAAAATAAATAAAATATTTTAGTAAAGAAAAATCTGCTTTTTTAAATTGATTTAGCATCTAAATCAATGTGGAGTCATAGATGTACAGGAGGATTTTTTACCCAGGAAACCTTTGCATTTGGCTGATGGTGTCAGGCAGCGGCATCCCAAAGCTCTCAGGGAGGAGCAGACTCAGCAGTCCAGTCAAAACTGTGAGGCTTCCCACTATGATGTACGGCAGGGATACAGAGTAGGTTCCTGTGGTGTAACACCAGAGGACAGAATATTTAAAAACTAATGTAAAACAGCAAACATAAAGTGTGTCAGTTCAGGTATACTTTTATTTCTGGCAGGGCCTTTTTTTAAACTAAATGTGTCATTTTTCTGCCAGGTTGCAAAGAAAAAGTTTAGATCAAGACAAAATAGACCAAAAATGTGCCTGTGAAGGCCGATCTGCCTTCACAGACACATTTTATTCACAGCCAAACTGGAGGTTTGAATGAAACAGTTACATATCTGATTAAAAGTATCTGTGTTTTGAAGTGTTGAAGCTGAACTCCAGCTTTAATGTTTAAGTTGAAGCAGCTCACACACCTTCTGCAGGTGCAAGCCCCAGAATTTGTCTGATGAGTTACAGCTGTGGGCCTCATATGTTTGTAAAAATTCAGAGGAAAACTGCAGAAGAAGAAAGTCAGAGAATAAACAGCCTCCTGAATGAAACCACATTAAAACAACTGATTTAGTTTTCCACTCAATAGAGCTGCATGAATCTGTTGGAGGACTGAGATGAGAGCCGTCTTCCATTCAGTGAAACACCAGGTGAGCTCGACATGTCAATGTGTCTTTGTCCAAAAGAACCAACTGAGCTTTGAGTATTCTGCTCTTCTTTTCCAGTTTGTCACTTTCCCTACAATCTTATTTAACTTTAATGCTAAATATGTGAGGCACATAACTTTGCTTCTTATTGCACCAATATTGATACAACATGTTATTCTAACCATAAACTTCAATGCATTCTTTTGGGATAACACAAATATTTTTTTTATTTAAAGCATGGACTTCAAACAACTGTGACGTTGTCCAACTTTTAGGACCAAACTATTTGATTTGGTGTATTTAAGCTGAAGAGCATCTAAAATGTTGACCCTTTATATTTTCCATCCTGTTGTCGTTCTGGCTGCATGTTTAGGGTCTTTTCTGAATATTTTTATCCTTTATTCCCAGTCAGAATAAATCTGGAGACATCAAGAACAAACACAGATTTATTAGTGTGAGGAAGCTGGAGTCTAACTGGAACTGTGAACTGATCCAGTCACTTCTGGAGGTAACAGTCTGGCTAAACCAGTAAAACCAGTGAACTCTGAACCAACTGAGCTGCTGCTCTATAATCTGATTCTGCTTCTGGCTTGTTCCTTGTTCTTTATGCATTAATATTATCTTAAAAAACTCTGACACTTTCACAGGACAGCTGGAAATATACAGAGTGTAAATAGGTGAACTCTGTTTACAATTAAGTGAATTATTAGATTTTATTCAGGACTTAAGATCAAAGAAGGCCGAATCCATATGTACGCTTAAAAATGTGATGAATCAAATATTTTGAAGCCCCAAAGTTTTGACCTTCCATAATAAGGCAAAGTTCAAGGCATCTTAACTCAAGGATTAGTTATTTTGTTTTGCTCAAAGGCTCAGAGAATATAATAGTACTTACGTAAGTA
>NW_006800072.1:1671702-1683997 GCF_000485575.1 Poecilia formosa
TAGCTAGTACACTTTACACCTGTCATCTCAAACTGCATTCCTTGAAGGCAGAAGTCCTGTGACTTTTATTTGTGTCCGTTGTTCTACACTCTTGAATTAAACGTCTGAATTGCTTCACTAGCATGCAGTCAGCCTCTGCAGAGCTAATAATGGAGCCAGACGCTGAAGCAGAGAAACATCTAAAGGTTTCAGGACTGAATTACCTGATGATGCATAAAGTTCTGTCTTACAAGATGGTGAGGTAATATTGTGAAAGAAGAGCACACCTCTGAGTCTGCTGTCGGTTTATAAAAGTATAAAACGACGAGCCTTTCCAGGATCAGACACGTAAAAGCATGTTGTTAGTAATCAAAACCAGATTTGTATCTTTGCCACAGGCATCAAGACAATTAAGTGTGTTTACATTCAACTGACTGAGGTGCATTGAATTTGACGCTTTAAGAGACAAACTAGTTCTGTGCATGCAAGACTGAATTTCGTTTTAATTTTTGTGTGTTTTAAGGAATCATCTCAAACTCCTTTAAGAAGAGGAGTTTGAGATGCAGGACTTGTCCTGCATTTAAAGTTGCAGGCCTGGTCCTGCAACTTTTAGATGTTTCTCTTCTTCAGCGTCTGGCTCCATTATTAGCTTTGCAGAGGCTGACTGCATGCTAGTGAAGCAATTCAGACATTTAATTCAAGAGTGTAGAACAACGGACACAAATAAAAGTCACAGGACTTCTGCCTTCAAGGAATGCAGTTTGAGATGACAGGTGTAAAGTGTACTAGCTATGCATGTGTAGTTGCTAAGCAACATGTCAGCTGAGAAAATGTCAGACTAACCAGACCAGCCACAGCGTGACAGAGAGCCATCGGATGTTTGGAGAACGAAGAAGGTCACAGATGTTGTGCACTCTCGTCTCTCCAGTCCTGCCTTCATTCTGTGAGAAAGCAGGAACAACAAATGCTTAGAAAATAGCAATGTCACGAGAGTAATTACTGTGATTGATTAGCAGTCTTGGCAACTTTCATACCTCCACTTTTGGCCAACCTGCAGTAGTTGCAGGTTGGACTTTTTACAAGTCTGCTGAAAGTGGCAACGTTTTTCTCACAGCTTGAACAATCAGAAACAATTCTACAACATCTTGTTTTTGCATCTTCCTTAAGAATAAAAACTACTTAGAATATGCATTAACAAATTTTTATCAAACAAACTCCTGGAACCCTGCTGAGGGTCTTGCAGTATTTTTATAAGAAGGAAAATGAAGGGCCAGTGTCTGCACAGAGGAAACTAATTTCATTATTTGTTAATTATTCCTTTTTCAACTTTACACAATACTGAGACCAGGCAGGAAATATTTTCTAAAAGCAAAGTCTCAGCTACAAAAATAATTTCCTTCTTAACATACAGTGACTAATACACTATTGGTTTGCTTTAAAACTTGTAAAGAACTGTGTTGTTGTTTGGGTTCACAAAATATATAAAATATATAAAAATATTGCAATATTCCAAATTGCAACCTGTGTCCTACATTTAATTATTTTTTCCAATTTTCTCACTTTATAACCAAAACATTAATGTGTTTTAATTGGATTTTATGCAATAAACAAATAAAGTATCATGTGTGAATTAGAAGAAAAAGGAGGGATGGTTAACAAATTTTTATATCTATTTTTTTTTCAAAAATTATCTGAAAAGTTGAGCTTGAATTTGCTTTCTTTCCTTCTTCATTAAAACATATTATAACCTATAACTCATCAGCTCAGATTGCAATGTTTATAACCCCTGTCAGAGGAGACATGCAGGACAAGCTGAGGACTGAAAGATGTCCTGCAAGAAAAATCAAGCAATGCTGTCATGGCTGATAAAAATTATTCATTTGATTTTTGTTGTGACGTTATGACAGCCTCAGTTTGACCCTTTAATGCGTAGGCCCACCGGACATTTGCCCAGTACGCCTGATGACCAGTCCACACACGGCTGTAACTGAAGTTAGAGCAGGGATGCCCAAAGTTTGTCCTCGAGGGCCGGCATCCTGCATGCTTTAGTTCTCTCAGCAAGTTAATGTTCTCCTTAGACCTCATAACGAGTCATCATTTGATGCAGGTGTGCTAAACCTGGGAGAGAACTAAAACATGCAGGATACCGGCCCTCGAGGACCAACTTTGGGCACCCCTGAGTTAGAAAGACAAAGAGTGATGGATGTTGAGGTGGAAGTAGAAAAGCTACAAGAAAAAAGCTTAAAACGTGTCTAAGGCAGAGACCAGCAACCGGCAGCTCTGGAGCTGCAAATGACTCTTTGGACGTTTCACAATGGGTCTTTATTACTCCAAACCAGCTGACAGCATTCAGCTGGTGTCATACCTTCACATTTTCTATAGATAATCATGATGGGCTGGAATGGCTAAAAAGGGCAGTGCCAGTCCAGCCTGGGTTACAAAGTATTCACTTTGAGTGAATAAAGTAACATGTGGCTTTTACTGGACAAAAATGTTTGCAGCACTTGTATATACGGGAATACAAAGGAAGTGGCACAGAAGCCAAACATTACAGCTTACCTACAAAATGTAACAGGACTTGGCAAGAGGATTCAACTCTTGCCAAGAGTTGAATAGTGCAGGTGATGGTGGGTGTTTAATGCTCTGACCTTCAGAGGGCTAAAGATGACGGGTGGAGATTCAATCCTGTTCATCTTGGCAGCATTCCGGATGATGACCTCGGCTTCCTCGACTCTACCCTGGGAAAGCAACCAGCGAGGCGACTCTGGGATGAACCTGATTCGTTTTGCAACATTGTGGACGGAAGGCGAGAGAAAATGAAGACTTCAGTGATGATGCACAGCTGCTATGGTAGGTGATCTGTTTGAGTTTTGCACAGCCATAAATGCACAGTCTTATTAAAGGCAGTTTTATCAGGTACTTACAGTTTCATAATCTAAACAAGAAAATTAGACGTTTGTGAATCAGGAAGAAATATTACAAAGGGAATAAGTTTTGTTTCACATTTTCTGTACCTATGCTAATGTAAATCCATGACATTAGTTGTGCATATTTTTTCTGTGCATATGAGTCGTACAAGTCATCACACAAGTCATTTGAATTTATAATATGAAGCATCATATACAAACACTAGCAGAAAACATTTAGAAATAACATTCGGTCATGTTTCTTTTCCAAGCAGCCATTTTAATTTTTGAATAACAGAAAATACATTTAATATTTTTTCCAATTACTGCACCTTGGTATTTGCATTTGTTGAGGTGACTGAGCTCATCTGTTAAGTTTTTATGAATGATGCAGTTCCACATCACAGTAAAAGTGTTTTATGTTTATGCTGCACTTTTGCTCATCACTGATAGTTTAAACATGTTTAATTTTATCAATAAATGAAATGAAAATCACACATGAATGACTGTTCATGTGATAAGTCATTAAATATCGTGGCAGCGACGGATGTAAGCAGTTACATGAAAGATATTCATAATTCAGCCTTCAAATGATTATGAACATGGATGGACTAGAAAACAGGAAACTTCACATTTAGACTTCTTTGTGGCATCGCTACAAAAAATTAATGAAACATCTATTTTTCCAAACTTTCCTCTAACCGGCTGCTATATTTCTTAAACATGATACATCTAGCTTTAGTTGTTGTTGTCCCATGCCTCCAGAACCTACGAACATGTTCTTGTGTAGTTTCTGCAATAAAAGTATCATTAAAAAGTTGCCAACCTGTTTTTTAATGGCCTGACATTCAGAGGTTAAAACAGAAAAAAAAAATGTTTGTTAAACAGTAGAACTGGATTGAGGGAAATCCCTGAAGGAAATCTAGAAATCACATTTTAGAATGAGCTGCAACTGCCAAATAACATCCAAGACGGAAAGAAATCTGAAACAAATCTTCCATGAAAAGAAAATCAACTCAAAAACGATGTACAAACATGATGCATACCAGAAGAGGGGCAAACAAACGCTGCCAGCCAACATGAAGCCCACCTGAAGCATCCTCCAGTCTCTCACAAAGAATGCGAACAAAGGTAGGAGTGTGTAGCCCACCGCGAAGAAAAGACACACTCCAGCAGTGGAGAAAAAAGTTCGGACCTGAGGACCTAAAATTTCTCCTCCTGAACACAAAAATATATTACATTAAATTTAAATCTGTTTGGGGGATTGTTGTGCACACAGGAACTGACATACCTAGAACAAATGTAACCAGGTAATTGGAAATTTGTTCCACTGCAAGAAGAAAATACAAAACGACAAACATGATCCAGCTTGAAGAGAAAATCTGAATCAGTGTTGTGACTACTTGCAGTCCTATGGTACCAAACATCACCATTTTCCTCCCAAATCTGAAATGAACACAAAGCAGAGAGAGGTTCGTGAACAATTAGTTACATTCTGTTGCATTACTGTATTGAAAGCCAAACCCTTGTTCTACGTTTTGCTCTGAACCCTCGACTACTGAGAAATGATTACTTGCTGTAGCAATGAAATCTGTTGAAGTTTTAAATGATTAGATCTGATTTTATCCAATGGCTACCATAATGAGCCAGCTTGACCAGAGATCTGAAGCTTACTGAAAATGCACAGACGTGCCGAGGCAAACATCATATTTCTCACCCATAAAATGTCTGAATGGCTTCATTACTTTCTCCACTGCTGTTGCTGAATTACAACCATAAGCAGTCTTCAACTCCAAAACAGAAAACTAACCATCCTTCAACTCTCACTCTGTTCGCTGATTGTCCTGATTGAAATTCAACCAAAGAAATCAAGTTCAATGGGAGAAATCAAAGATGCAGCACTGAAGCGGGATGAGAAGTAATGGTTTCATAGAATTTTTGACTTGCATGAAGTTTACCTAAATATTTTCTAGATTATACATTTTAAAAAACTGTATTTTTTAAATGTATAAAACCAGAACAGTGATTGCCTCGGGTTAAGTTCAGTTCTTGTAACAAAATATTCAGTCTGCAACCTGTCGGAGAGCTGTCCTGAAACGAAGGAGCCAGCAAGAATGCCACCGAAGAACAAAGAAGAAGTGAAGGGCTTCTTCCAGCTTTGGTCACACACCAGGTCCCACTGTGAAAAAATAAACACAAATAAGTTAAATTCAGGTTGGTCAATAATTTACAAAAAAGATGAAACAGTAGCAGTTAATGGAGTTAATAGGAGCCTTTACCCAATTTTTATGACAACTTTAAGTGTCCTAAAGTACTTTTGGTTTATCCATTTGTGGACCAAAAATGTTGGGATTTTTGGCCGTAGATTTGATAGGAGGGATATTTCCTTTTTTATTTTTTAGAACTTGACTTGTTGTCACAGCTGAGTGCAAATATCTTCATTAACAATTTCTATTTTGCATGTTTGGTCGTTTTCATCCTTCACAGAATGGGACTTTTGGGTGTTCATACAGACTCATTCTCAAACAAAGAAAATTATAATTTATTGATTATAAATATATCAAAACTTTCAACCTTGCTTAATGGATTTGGTTGGATTTTGCAGGGGATCTTTATAACCAAAATTTTAAAATCTTCCTGCATGTGAACCTGGACAAAATCCAGCATCATTTAATCCACACACCTCAGAGACGATGGTAGAAGTATACACGCTGTGGTCAAACTCCCATCCGTCCAGACAGCCTTCTTTCGGCACATTAGACAGATTAACGTCGGCTCCAGGCAGCAAGCCTCTCTCCGAGTAATTCAATAAATTCTCCACTTTGTATCTGGAGCACTTGCTGGGCACCAAAGCGCCGTCGCGGTTCGCATCCTCCTCCAGCGGGATGCTGCTGTTCCTCCACGCCGCGCTGAGGTTCAGGTGCGCGGGCAGCGCGCAGCGGTGATCCGGCGTGTCGGCCAGAAACACCACAGACAGCGCAGTGAGTCCATTAGGAATGAAGCTCAGGCAGAGGAGGAAAACGACCCGCCGCTGGAAAGGTCCCCATTCTCCCAGGAAGGCGGTCGCCGCATCATAGTCAGTGATTTTGCTGGTGTCAGAAGTTGCAGCGGGCATTTCGAGGCAGAATCCGGCGCATGGATGAATGTGCGCAGGTTGAGGATTTCTCTAGTTGTGGTTTATTTCCTGCTGTGAATCTGTCCAACCCACAACTCGCTGTGACAAGAAAACTGATGTTTTTTTTGTTTTGTGCTTTTCCTCCGTAAACAGCAAAGTTTCTGATGGGAGTAATTTGTCCTTGAAAACGGTGAATCCAGGAAGACGACACGAAAAGCATTTAATTTGTTGCGGCCCTGGAAAATAAGTTTTAGAGTTTTACTTTTTAATCAACACCCAAAATTTCTCCAAATTTAACCTAAATAACTTTTTTTTAGTAGAGTCCTTTTTCTACCATCTTTGGAGACAGAAAATCAATTTATCTCCTTTTAATCAAAGATCAAGCACTGACTCAGGGTGGAGTCTCAGGGTGGAGTTGGCCCCACACTGGCTTTTGAAGAATTTGTGTCTTTAAGAACTGGGGCAGTTTGACCTTTTTTTAAACTCTTCTGACTGAGTGGAAGAATCGTTTTGTTTTTTTCCACTCTAGAGGATGCCATTACATTAGATTTTATGATTTATGGTCCACGCTGGGTTCATCTGGTTTCAGATCAGGTGTTTCTACTCTGGGGAGTGGCTGTTTACCCAGGGTGCCATTCCTTAACATATCTTGACAGCAAACCTAAAATGAGCTTTTCTTCTCTAATCATAGTATCTTTTAAACGGTGTGAGACTTCCACAGAACTGCTGCTGCCTGTAGACAGCGACATCTTGATCACCTGGTTTGTAAAATTTACTTAGGATTTTGTTACAAAATTAATATTTTTGTGTAAACAGACCTAAAAGAAGTCCCAATGTGTCTTCATGCTGCTACTTTCCTCTTTTCTTAATGTTTTGTTTTAGAGTATATAGGTGGAGGTGCTTCATCTGAGAACCATAAGGTTTGGAAATGCAACTGTTTATCCCGGCTACTATTTTAATCGCTCTTTCATTTCTCTATTCAAGTTACATTTCTGTCCGTTTAATTTCTGTTCTATTTCAAGCAAGTTTAAACTTACAACTGATAAAAGAAACACACCCAACATCAGTAAATTCATGAACAACAAGTTGTGGGGCTTCAGTGCAATCTTCACATTATCTTTAAGTGAAATAAAAACACAGATAAAGGTACTTTTATTTTAGAAAGAAATCTAAAATATGGTAAAAAAAAAAAAAATGTCAGCGTGACATACTGCTAGAAATCCACTACTGGAGCTTCATCAGTGGTGTGGTGTTACTCTTATTACATTTAGTTTCAGCAACCAGTCACTGGCTTAAAGGTCAGCTGTTCTAATGTCATAATTATCTGAAGGAGGAAAGAAACACTCATCACAACTACCAGGTCAACTGAAACTTAACAGACCTCAGCAAGTTAAAGTTTAATTGCAAATCCAATCACACAACGGGCCAGCTGAATGGTTATTTAGTAAAGGGTTTAATGTCTTTGCACAAAGAGGAGTGCCTTTGAGTTGGATTCAAACCAGAGCCTAAACAAAAAGACCAAGGAGCCGTGGGTTACACATTGCTCAGTAACAGAAGCTGCGTTGTGACCCTGAACAGAAGATACAGTAGGCATTCAGTCTGTGTCAAGGCTGCTAAAATAGGTCAGAAGTAAAAGTCTGCTTTATTTTTTTCATGTTTAAAAATGTCTGTAATTTTACACCCAAAATGTTTATCGTAGTTAGACACATATTTAGACTTTATTTGTCTCTCTCTGCTCCTTGTAGATTTTTCTTATGCTTGAGTTGAAGGCCAACTTGTTGCTCTTGCAGAGTAGCTGCAAGAGCAACAAGTTGGCTACAATGGCACATTTCTGACCCTGGGCTTTTAGCACCCTCTGGTGGAATCTAGAGGAAATGTTTTTAATCTGGTGAAACACCATTAAAAGACTCTGATGTTGTAAAAAGTAATATAAACTAGTTTAACGCTAATGTTTCTCTTGTTTACTTGGCACATAATGACTTCTACTTCACACTTTATATTTGCATCTATCCTTCTGAATAAAATAAACTGTCCAGGAGTACAAACTTACTTTAAGCTACAATTTAAAGAGGTGTAACTAGGAAATGTGCAGCAGGCCTGTTGGAATCTGAAGTTCATGGTTGAAAGTTAGTTGTGAAGGAAAAGTGTCTGCAAATATAGCTTAGAGGTTACAAGTAGGGATTGATTGCATTAAGATAACTATCTTTTCTATGAATATTATCAAATATGTTTGGCTGAAAATAAGGTCTTTTACATTTCAACATGCATACCTTTTTTATTTGTTGCATCAACTCATTATTTGAAATTTTAGCTAAATATTTCAAAAACAATGTCCATGCTTTAATAATTCAGAAATTCAAACTATTTGCATTAAACAAGAATATAGATTTAAACGTGGAAACTAACGCTAAAAAAAACTGAGCTGCCTTTTCACTGTCTCTTCATGTGATGCTTTGCTTAAGATTTCATTGCCTTAAACCAGTTTAAATAATTGGTGCAGTGTTGAACTGTTTTGGAAAGTCTTCCTGTTAAAGGGAAGTTTTGCTTTTTGGAAAGTCTGTCCTGTATTGATATGGCCCAGATGAAAATGAGTTTGACACTCCTGCTCTAGGGAGTAGAAATCTGGTTCTCATCGTTTCATCCACATATATTTGCTAACCTGCATCGCCCTGATGGTAGTGTAGATTAAAGCCTTTCTGTCTTAAAATAATTATCTCCCTTTAAAATCAGGTGAACAGCAGACCCAATGTTTTAAAATGAGTAATGTAAATGTTATTGTCTTGGAGTAATTTTAGTGCTCAACATGGATCCAGCTGTTTGGATGTTGGATCGCCTTCACTCCCCACTGGGATTCTCCGTCTCAATTCTATGTTTTTTCTTTGGACCATTTCTGACGCCCCACAGCAACCGCGCTGACCAAGTCATCATCACTATTTGATTCTCATCACATTTTTACATTTTATCACCCTGACTTAAGACCAAGATGATGACCTGCTTATTTAAAACAAAATGACAAAGAGCTAACCATTTTGACCTGTCAGTGGTCAAAATGCTTTACCACCCATACTCACAGGTCAATATGTAACTTTAAAGCACAGTCATAATCAAAGTAACATCAAAAATAAGGAAAGTCATTACAAGTCAGTCAAATGTACATTTTTGAATCACACTTTCAAAAGTGCATGATTTATTAGACAACTGCTAAAAAGGAGGACAGGTTCATGTGACTCTCATCAAATCAGAAATTATATAGACAATTTCACAGTGTTGTATGTAAAACCAAAATTTAAGGTAAAACCTGTAACCTGTATTTGAGTAACTTTACTTTCTAAACTGTTTATTCTGCTACATCATTTTCAGTTTATCAACTATGGCTGAAGTTGTATTAATGGAGAGAAATGATAACAATAATGCACAGTAGAGAACGGAACAGGAATGTCAATGATATTCATGGAAATGTTGGACAAAAAAATCATTCAAAATGTTTTTTCTGTTTGGTTCCCTGATCAGATGGATTTTCTCATTTCTGCACTTCATAGCTGCTGATTGATTTGAGGGCGGCTCCTCTTGACCTGAGACCTTTGTTCCCCAGCTTTTTCCTCATCTTTAGAGTTTGATGTCGTCTGACAACATCTGGAGAAACATAAAAATGTAAGTGGTCATCTCACCCATGATGCAGATGTGCAGTTTCAGCACATCTGCATCCATCACACACATGTTGCCAAATAATCTACATGAAGCATTTGAAGGACTGACTCATTATCTGAGCTTTTTTTGAAGGCATAGTTCTACTAGCATACGTACATTTCCAAAATCAAAGTAAATAAAAGAAATACTGCACCAAGTACTCTGGTGTTTACCGGGGTAAAGCAGTTTTTTAATGAGCCTAACTGACCTAAAACAGAAAAGGTTTAAATCTCATTAAAAAAAATAAGAAAAAAAAACATTTATTTTCAGAGTGTGTAAATGTCTGGTTTTAACTCTCAATGGGAAGAGAGCTGCAGTTTTCTCTCATTAGCTTCATGTTGACAGCTAATGCTATGTTCAATTCATATGTATATTTACAAAAATAATTAAAAAGAAACATACTTTACAGCACGAAAACACTTTCAAAATCACAAACAAGCTTTTTGCTGAGGGACCTCGCTTGATTATTCATTATGCTAAAGTTAGTTTCTGTTCCTGGTTGGTCTGGTTTTCCAGGAAGAGCTCCAACATGTCAGGTTGACAAGATCAGGCCTGTAAAACATTTAAAATGAATAAGTTGTCATTTGGCCAGAGGCCTGGAGGGTCAGTCTTACCCAGGGAACTGCTGCATGTGACTGATTGTGTCCGGCAGCGGCATTCCAAAGCTCTCAGGCAGCAGGAGGCTCAGCAACCCCGCCACAGCGGTCAGGCTTCCCATTAGGATGTAAGGCAGGGAGACCGAATAGGTTCCTGTGTCGCAACATCAAACGAGGAGAAAGGATGGTGAAAAACAACCTTGTCTGCAATCAATGGACTGCTCAGCTGCTGGAAACAACAAGACAAACATTTAAAGTCAGACAGTTACAGAGAGCTTTTGTCTGCAAGTGACTGGTCAACGGTGTATTTCTGCCTTGGGCTCTTCTTGGTTGTAATATGTGGTTTCCTCCTCGATTACAAAGATTTTAAAGCACAGCAGGTGGCGTTACACAGATAAGTCCTCAATTCCAGTGCCCTGTATTCATCTCCATCCATTATCTACACCTGCTTATCCCTGTCGGGTCAGTAAAGCTGGTGGCCATATCCAGAGACAGACACACACACTCACCCCTATGGGCATCGAACATGTTTGTGGACTGTGGGCTAAAGCGTTAGCACCCGATAAAAACCAAAACATAAACGTGAAGAAAATGCAAATTCCCCACAGAAATCAAACCACAATCTGAGCTTCCGACCTTCTTTCTGCAGGTCGGTAACGATGAGCTCTGGAGATTTAGTTTTACCTCTCTTACCATTCTGCTGACTGAATGGAGATGAGTGTCAGGACTTTGGGTTGTTTTTGGATTTTGGGCTCATAGTTTTGATTATTATCTGTTTTCTTCTGCTTCCTTGTGTCTGTTTTTTTTTCAGTCTTAGTTGATCTAGTTATATTTTGTTTATTTATTCCTTGTGCTTTAGTTATTATTTGTTTCAGTTAGATTTGTTTTCCATGTTCCCTTGTTTGTTTACTCTCCCTCGCCCCTTGTGCCTTCCTCTCTCTCTCTCCATTCAGCCTGCTTTCTGCACTGCAAAAAGACAAAATGTTACCAAGTAATTCAATCCAGTTTCTAGTGTAAATATCTTAGTACACTTGGAATAAAACAAAACTTACTTACAAGTAACGTTTTTAAGCAAGTTATATTGACTTAAAACGCTTATTTTAAGTCAATATTTCCTTAATATTTTTGAAAGATCTCCAGTTCCATTGGTAGATTATTTCACTTAATTCATTTTTTCCATGTTACAAGTGAAATAATTTACCAATGGAACTAGAATATTAAGAAATTACTTACTTAAAACAAGTGCCTAAATCTTGCTTACGTTATTTGAAAGTTAGTTTTGTCATTTTTTAAGTGTACTAAGATATTTGAAGTAAAAATACTTGGTAAGATTTAGTTTTTTGCAGTGTGATCTCTCCCCTCACACCTGACACCTGTTAGCCAATCAGCTCAGGTCTGTTGTTCCAGCGTTCACCCTCCCAGTATTTAGCCGCCTCTCTTTCACCCACTCCTTGCTCCTTCTTCTTGTCCTACTCCGTTTGCATCATGTTCCCTGGATCCCTGCAGCCTCCTCCCAGTTTTTTGTACGTTTTTTGTATTTTCGACTAAAACGTTTTCTTTATCTCCTTGCATTTTGGTTCCTTCCATCATAATAACGAGATAAACTTTATAATCCAATCTTTTTGTTTTAACTATTTCTGTAAACCAGATGGTTTACATTTTGTTTACGTGAATGCCAAGTTTTTATTTTTCTAGTTTGAAGAATGCCTTTGTGCCACATACTCGTGCCCCAGAAACACAAAGTTGAATGTTGCTACTTAAAATTACAGCTAAAAACATATTTATTCAAAGGCCTTTTAACATATTGACACCTGAAAATACTAATTAAAACTAGAAAGGTGTTTCAAGAAGGCAAGAGAGATCAGGAGAAAATCATAAAAACTTAGTGTAATCACGTGATACATGTATTAGTTCTTAACTTAACCTAACAAAGGAAAAGAAGATGGCAGACTTACGTAAGTAAATGAAGTATGGAGCAATAATGCTGCCAATTCTGGAGGCCGTGGAGCAGG
>NW_006800073.1:0-1350 GCF_000485575.1 Poecilia formosa
CAGGAGTCAGTGGTTACCACAAAGCTTGCTGAACCGCAGCCAGTGGCTTCAGACGCAGAAAAGGAGGAGCGGCAGGCATCCATCAAGCTGCTTGTTAATGCATTCGTTACGAAGGCCATAACAAAATCAAAAATAATCTGCAAGTACAAACACCTCCAACAAATCACAGAGAGGTTGTCTGAGAAAATCTTTGCTGAGGTCAAGGTACAAGATCTAAAGGACATTCAAAGTAAACTGAACAGTCTCAGCAAAGACATATTGAGAGAAGTCTCCAAAAAAATAGGCTGCTCAAAAAAAGATATTCTCTTACTGTTGGCTTTAAACAATTCAGTGGCAGACGAGGCATTCATTTCCATTTGCAAAGAGAAAATAGTAAAAAAACCCAAGAAACCCAGCCTCCTCAAACATTTCTGGACATCTATAGGCAAGACTTTCAAGTCCCTATAAATAATTTTCTCATTTGTATGCAAGGCTATAATATAAATGTACGTTGGAGTTTATTGTGTTGCCCTGAGACAGACTGGCGACCTGTTATTTATGTACTTCTAATTTGCAAAATTTTTTGGTCAATTCAAACTAAAAGGGTTCAATTGTTAGGGGCTGCACAGTGGCANCCACTTGTCTTGGTCGGAGGCAGGGGATTCCATCTTTCCACATGGACTCCGGCTGATAGAGGAATTGTTAGAGATTTACTTTCAAGAAAATAGTGAGACAGAACAAAAAATTGCTGAATACCAGCAACGGAGAAAAGACCACCCAGGTGCCAGCTCGGATGTTGGTAATTTCCAAGCTGTGGAGAAAGACACCACCAACACTCCACAGAGTAGAGGAACCCAAAAAGCTATGAAGTGTCATACCGACCGCAGTGGGAAGTTTAATGTAAACCTCATACCAGACAACCTTGAGAAATTAGACTCTGAGGAGGCAACAGACGAGACGTGTGACAGAAATCTTGTTTCTGAAAATCAGGAATCAGATATAAAGATGGTGGATGAATTTATTTTGGAGGAACTTTCAAACATCACTGATGCAAATAATTTGATCACTAAAGAGAGGGAATCAGATATAAAGATGGTGGATGAATTTATTTTGGAGGAACTTTCAAACATCACTGATGCAAATGATTTGATCTCTAAAGAGAAGGAATCAGATGTAAAGATGGTGGATGAATTTATCTCTAAAGAGTTTTCAGATCTGACGAAGGCAAATCATCTTGTGCTTAAGGAAAAGGAGTCACGTCTGGAAATGATGGAAGACGTCATCTTTGACATGCTGCCAAAGGTCAGGGAAGTGAAAGCGTCAATCTCTGACCAAAAACATTTAGAGATCCCAGATAATTCATTGGATGCT
>NW_006800073.1:3258-10615 GCF_000485575.1 Poecilia formosa
CACACACACACTGTGTGTGTGTATATAAATACTTTTGTGCTATAATACCCCCAAGAATTTAAAACTACTTTCACCCCTGGGTATTAATGTTATATACTTTTCAACAAAAAATCTCTTTATTTAAGCAATGTCCGGTTTGCATATTGGGTTTGATACAATATGCTAATCTTGAATGTTGTGTTTTTCTTACTACAAGCAGAAAATCAGCATAAAAGGAAACAAAGAATTGAAAACATCAATATGAATGTAATTTATATCATTGTTTCTGTCGTGCTTGTTTTAGATGTTTCTCTACTTTAACACACTTGATTCAGATGATTCCAGTTTATTAAAAGCGTGTTAGGTTGGCTGAAAAAGGGAAGGGCTTAAAACACTCATTTATATAATGCGTTTCAGTTAGTGATGGAATTAATGACACCAATATTCATTTTCAGCTTTATTTATGAATTTCCTTAACACAGCCACAGCTGAGACAAAGTGCTGAACATCAGAGATAAATAAGAAAAAAGAAAACAACAAACAAAATGAAAACGCTAAACACACAGCCATGTAAAGAAATTAAAAACTCACGTGAAAACATAAAAACAAATCAGTAGAACAGATTAAATAAAATACAAGTTGGGTAAAATAAAGTCTCAGTTGGGTTAAGAGATTAATGAGGAAAAAAGTTAATCATTTTATTTTATTTAAATACATAAGAAATGTTGTTTTTTTTAATCAAAAATAAATTTCATTGCTCAAACTTAGGCAAGATTTTTCTTCCATCCTGGAACCAGTCAATATTTTCATCTTGTTAATCTAATTAAAACAATGACAAGAACAGCAACACAAACTCCTTTTTATACTTTAAAAAAAACCCAAACAAGTTTACTGTAATTTTAAATTAGTAGATATTAAACAACGTATTTACTACCTAAGTAGTTGATCTCTGCTTAGCAGCAGTTTTTACAGACTCATCTACTAACGGTGGACAGATGGACACTGAAGACCTAATTTTGAGCCAGTCAAATGCCTTGTCCCGATCACATCCAAATCCAGCATAAAGTGGTTTGGTGAATGTGGTGTGGAAAGTGTGGAGGTGGATCAATGTGTCAAAGGAGACCACATAGAAGGACAGGATACCAGCAGGATGGTCCACATAGACTGCTACTCTGTCATAAACACGAGAAGGCAAACGTATTTCCTTTTTTTCTTTGTCATGGAAGACACCAAAACGGTTGAGGCCGCATGTCAGAGTCCAGGACTTGTCATTTCTTCCAAACAGAGATTTAAAAGTGTTTCCTTTTCTGCGGATTCCTCTGTAGCTGACAGCTACTTCAACCAGTCCTTTCCATTTCACCTCCCAGTAACAACGACCAGGCAGAGCATGTTTACACAGAACCTGGGGCCAGAAGTCAAATCTTTCAAAATGATCCGGATACTCATGGTAACCTGAACATACCTTCCTCCTGCTTTGGGACATTTTGAGGTTTTGGTTTATTGTGTTTGGGTCCAGCTCAAGTTCACAGGTATCTGATAGAGAAAATCAGAAACAACAGTTGGTAAATTCAAAGAACCAAAGATTCAGTTCTGACGATGCATGTAAGGTTAATCTGTCTGTGTAAAAAAAAATAAAATAAATAAATAAATAAATAAGAAAATAGGTAAATTAAAAATACAATTTAAATAAAACTTAAATCATTAAAACAAAAAGGTAAAAAGTAAATAACAAGTAAATAAAAAAAGCAAAATAAAAAATAAAAATAAAACTATAAAATGATTTAATAAATAAAACTGACAAAAAAATATTTCCAGCTAACATTAAAACATTATTCAAACAGACCAAGATCGTGATCTTATACTTATCCGATCATGTGATCGGAAATCGGCTTGATCACTTGGTTTCAGACTCGATTGGATTCTGGCGTCATTTCCCTATCAGGGATCGAATATTGATTCTACATCCAAATAGGAATAATAACAGTTAGTATCCACCGTTATGTGGTGGCATAACGGTGGATGAGACAGATTTGTCTCAAAACACCAGCGCGGCACTTTGCAGCAGTGACTGCCGTAAAGCGAAGCAGAACACGGCACCAGCTTGAAGTGGGGGCGCTGTTGCCAGCTTAGAGGTGTCGCTGTATTTAGCTACTTTTCAGACCCTATTTTCCTTAAAATTGACAAATTTAGCTACTTTCTCTGGTTTATTTGGGACTTTGGCGAGAAAACTGAAAGAAACATAGAGAGCTACCGTGGATTATGGTAAATATAGTTATTCTGTCGCACCGAAATAAATATCTTCATTTTATTCCCGTAGCCTCCGTGGGTATAAGGAAGATAAAAAATAAGGGACATGTTGATTCTTTTGACCCGATCAGGGGCCAAAAAAATCTGATCGGGACATCGATATCTAAAAATCAATGTTACTTGTAGCGCCTGCAAACATAAACTGAACAAATTAAGTGGTGTTTGACTATTATGGAAAGTAAAGCTTGTAAGAGTCATGGGCGTCGCCATGTTGAAATTAAGACTTCTTAACTAAAACATCAAACAAGTTGAAGATTTCTCTTAAGAGTTATAAAACAGAACAAGCTGTTTTTTTAAGTCATAGTAGTTACATTTTGTATGAATTACCTTTTAATTTTAATGCTTGTTGTATTTTAAATGTTTTGAAAGTCAGAGTGATCATAGAAACTTACATTTCCTGATGTCAGGTTGCAGCTTGACATCAGGTTGCTCTCCAGAGTGGTCCAACCTAAAAAAGAAATCCCCATCAGCTCAGTGAATGAGGCTCATCAAAACTATGAGAACTTTCTCTTTCAACAAGCTGGCATGTTTGTCCACATACCTTAGTGTCTCTAGACTCCAGGCTGGGTCCTCTAGTCCAGCGACTAACTGCTCCATTCCTGACTCTCCTGGATTGTTGTGTCTCAGGTCAAGTTCTCTGAGGTGGGAGGGGTTGGCGTTCAGAGCTGAAGCCAAACAATCACACCCAGCCTCCGCAACCAAACAGTTAGACATCCTGCCAGAGCACAAATAAGCTTCATTTTAAGAAACTGAACATAATAAAAGAAACAGTCATACTGTTAAAATATCAATAAATAGCTATTTGTTTCAACATTCAATAAGTGATTCTTAAAATGAAATATTTAACACCTTTTCAGTCTATGCAGGATTTCATGATTGTTTTGTGTTGTTTTTTGCAATCAAAATCACAGATTTAACAATGCTAATTTAGAAATGTATGATGTTAAATGTGACTTTTTATTAATCGATGTATTGATTACAGACTACAACTTGACATTAAATATGGTTGAGGCAGCAGTCACTTAAACGCAATGTTTTTAGCCAATTTTGAGAGGAATTTGCAGTAAAATCAGAAAAAGCTTTGATTTTGTGTGAATTTAGCAAGAGTTTTACGGATTTGTGAAAAATTGGAGGGACTTTTTGAGGTAATTTGGAGTGTAGAGGGCCACATAAAAAGCTACAGTGGGCCAGATTTGGCACCCGGGCCTTGAGTTTGACGGACGTGCTATTCATCATAATTAAACCGCTGCACCAACCTGAGACTTTCCAGTTTACAGTTTGGACTCTGCAGCCCAACAGAGAGCAGCTTCACTCCTGAATCCTGCAGGTCACTATTGCTCAGGTCCAGTTCTCTCAGATTGGAGGACTGAGAACTGAGAACCAGAGAAAGAGCTTCCAGGGATCGCTCTGACAATCTGCAGCCTGTTAACCTAGAAAAGAAAACAGCTTATCTTACAGTTGTTCAAGAACCTAACACGGTTTACTTGATGTTTTCCCCTTTAAAATAAAATAAATTTGTCAGCAAAAATTAAAATAATAATACCAGCTACAATATGGCTGCAACTAGCAACAACTTTAGTTGTGGATTAATCTATTATTCTGACAAGTAATCAGATAAAATATTGACACATTCTGCAGGTTTTTTATTGAAGTCTTTTTCATGTAATATTGGAAATACATAAAAAATGAACAAAAATTGATTCATTTGTAATGGGAAAATAAACATATTATTGTCTAAAATGTGATAACAGCATTTTTGACCGTTAGTGAACATCTGTAGCTTAAAAAATATTTCTAACATCAACATGTGAAAGCTCAGCTCTTCCTGCTTGACTCAACATCAGTACAGCTCATTTGTTGACTATTTTTTGGATTAACAGATTAACAGTTTTATACCAAAATGTACTTAATAGAGAAACTTTTTAGCACAATTCAAATCAGTTGAAGCTAAATCTAGTCCACCTGAGGAGCTTGGGGTAGAATATTTACAGTCAAAGAAGGATTTTCTTAATCTTAAATCCAAAATGTATATTTTATGTACAGTTTTGGCTTAATTGCTATTTTGATCTCTCAGCAAAAGGACATTTCTAGAGTCTGTATACCCCAGTTAACAATTCATGGTTTACTAAATTAGTTGGCAATTATTTCAATAATCGATTAAACATGATTAATCGCTTCAGCCTTAATCAAACTGTATAACCTTTGAAAAATCCTCCTGTTTGTTCCAATGTATCTTACCCGGTTTTGTCCCACAGTACTGAGACTTGAAAACACACTTAATGTAAAACTTTGGAACTTGGTCTTTCACAACCAATTTCTTCTACAAGTAAATCAATTATAAAAACTCATCAGTTTGTTTTAAGTATTCCTTTTTGTACTCACAGAGCTTTTCTGGAGGCTTCCAGGACAGGCATGAGCTGCAGCAGAACCTCCTCTGACTCAGAGTATTTGCTCAGGTCAAACTCATCCAGATGTTTTTCTGACGATAGTAAGATTAAGATCAGAACTGACCACTGATCAGGTGATAGTTTATCCTTGGAAAGACATCGTGATCTCAGGCACATTTGGATCTCCTCCACAACAGAGTCCTCCCTCAGCTCATTCAGACAGAGAAACAATACTAAGACCCTTTCTGGTGATGTACTCTCACTGATTTTTCGCTTCATGTACTTAATTGTTTTCTGGTTGGACCATGAGGTACTTCTTGCTGGTGCCAGCAGGTCATGTAGGAGAAACTGATTTGTCTGCAGAGAAAGACCCATGACGAACCGTAGGAACAACAAAAGCCGTCCATTTGGAGTTTTCAAGGTTCTCTTCAGTGCTGTTTTATGAAGTTTTGTTGTTGAGGTTCTGGCGAAACAGGGGAGCCAGTTCTCAACTGTCATCCAGGATTCAAGCATCACATTTTTGTTTTTGGAGACCAGGGAAGTGATCACATGAACAGCAGCAAGAAACTTCTGAATGCTGGACTGAGTAAAACAAGAAATCATCTTCTGGTAATTGTCTGACATCTTTCCAGAAAATGTCTTGAAGATCTCTTTGAACCATTCAGAGCGCTCTGATGTCACTGTAAGGCCACAGCTTCTTAAGTCCTCCTCAGTAAATACAGTGTTATCTCTGAGGAGCTGCTTAAAGGCCAGTTTGGCCAGAGACTTGATCCACATGATGCACTTTCCAGTTTCATACTTTTCCTTCATGTGGTTGATCTGAACCACCAGAAACTCTGTGTACATCTCCGTCAGGGTGCTGGGAAGAGCTCCTCTCTCTCTTGTTTCCCACAGATTCTCCAGAACTACAGCAGTGATCCAGCAGAAAACAGGCATGCGGCACAGGAAATGAATCATTTTTAATGTCTTGATGTGGGAGATGATTTCTCTGGCACGTGGCTCATCTCTGAATCTCTTCTTAAAGTACTCGTCTTTCTGCAGGTCACTGAACCCTCTGAGCTCCGTCACCATGTCAACACACTCAGGAGGGATCTGACTGGCTGTTTCAGATTGTGTGGTTATCCAGAGGTGAGCAGCAGGAAGCAATTTCTTCATGATGAGCTTAGTCAGAAGCACTTCTACTCTACTTGACTTTCTTGCGTTCGATTTATTTGTCCCGCTGATGAAGTCAAACTCGAGGAAATTCTGATCCAGACCATCAATGATAAACAGAAGTTTGAATTCACTGCTGTCACAGCTGGTTTCTCTCACATTTTGTAAATCTGTGAAGATTGTGCTAAGAGTCTCCTCCGTAATGCCGCTGGACGGCATTCCCGGAACGACTGTATGAATTAGCTCTGCTAGAGTAAACCTCTCTCCTCTCCATAAACACAGCCGACGAGCATCAAGAGGGAAAACGAGATGAAATTCTTGATTAAATCTCTTTTCAGCCCAATCCAACATAAACTGTTGCACTAGGAAGGATTTGCCGATGCCAGCACACCCTTTGGTCACCACTGTTCTGCTGGATTTGCCTCTTCTGGACAGATGTTGAAACATGCTGCTGACATTCACCAGTTTAGATGTTTCTGTTTCTGAGCCTGTGACCTCATGCTGACCCCGTTCATCCGTGATGAACAGCTCTGGATCCAGGTAGCATAGAGTCTCCTCGTCATGGTTCTCCAACCAATCATCTTTCACAGATATGAACATGTTCTGGAGGATGGACTGCAGCACAGCCGGGCTTGATGTGGTTTGTGGACAAGGCAGTGCTGACATCTTCACACCTGCCAAAAATAAACAAATCCTGAGCAATCTGGATGGCTGCACCCATAACTACTTATAGACACATGAAACATCATTCAGGACACTGGTCTTATAACTCCGAAAATGTTGTAAATTTATAGGCTTTACAGTTTTTTCTAAAGCAGAGGTGGGCAACTCCAGGCCTCGAGGGTCAGTCTCCTGCAACTTTTAGATGTGTCTCTACATCAACACACCTGAGTCAAATAATGAGGTCATTAGCAGGACTCTGGAGAACTTGACTGCACTGTGGAGGTGATTCAGCTATTGGATCCAGGTGTGTTGGGCCAAGGAGACATCTAAGAGTTGCAGGACACTGGCCCTCGAGGACCAGGATTGCCCACCCCTGTTCTAAAGCGTTAGGATAACCTCCAGACTGACATCTCGGTCAGTAGTTTCTGATTCTGGAGGAACTGCTTGTGTTATGTATTTCACAAACCAACAATGGACATTTGGTTCAATTGTAGAGACTGTTGCTCATTGGGATAAGCAGTTATTCTTCCATCCAGTCCACCAGGCATTGAACAAGCAGGAGAGTTTTGTACAAGCTAGAAACAGGAGATGGAAGACCGGTCATACCGGATTAAACTGATTGGTATCGGTATCAACCAGTTTTCCATCAAGGCTGGACATTGAACCATGTTCTTCCTTTTATCACAGTGGACCCATCTTCTGATGGCTTATTCCGAAAAGAAAATTGAGAATACCACCAAACTTAGGTCATCTCACATCTTGAACATCACAAAGTCCCCAGATCCCAGTCCAACAGTGGACCTTTGGCCTGTGATGGACCAGAAGACTCTCATCCTCAATGCACAGCATTGAGGATGAGAGTCTTCTGG
>NW_006800073.1:10833-22881 GCF_000485575.1 Poecilia formosa
GTTTTAATCATCTCTCTCTGTTGGCTGTAACTCCCTCCTCAGCCTGTCAATGTTCTGCAGAGGACTGCTAACAAGACATCGTTTGATTCAAGTGTGTTAAATCTGGGAGAGAACTAAAACATGCAGAATATCGGCCCTTTAAGGCTGACTTTGGACACCTCTGCAATATGTGGATTTAATTTACATACTCTTGTCATACTGACTACTCAAATCACGTTTTCTCGACCAACATTCACTTAATCAAACTCACAAATATGCACATTGGAAGGGAATTTGGGAATAAGTGTCTTATCCACACCAATGTTTGACTGCAGGAAACTGTAATCAAACCCACAAGTTTTGGATGGAAAGATGACTACTCTTCTTTCCATAGTGAGCCATAGTTGACCCTAAAACAGTGTCCATTGTTGGTATGTGAGATAGATGCAGTTCCTAAAGAATTGGGAAATGCTGATTGGGGTGTCAGCCTGGAGATTATCCTAAGGTTGTAATATAAACTGTTTTAAATGTAAATTTATGTGGTTTTCTGACTACTTAAAGCACTTTCTCTCAACCAACGTTCAATCAAACTTACAAACATGCACACAATCATACACCAATATGCAAATGAGAAGGCAACTGCAAGTGTCCAGGGTACAGCATTTATAAAGAACATTGTTTGGACCTTGTTTACAGAAGATTACCTTCAGGTTGCTTTGTGATTGTGTCAGATGGATAAATAAATAAATCTGCCTCATTTTCTTCATCACTGCGGACCACCACAGAGACAGGAGAGAGCAGATTGTTTGGCGATGAGTTCATTAGACCTTCATTTTCCCCAGATTTGGCAGGAACTGGCTCATCAGACGACTCTGGTGAAGGTGGATCAGGAGAGTAGAGAGGCTGTTCCTCAGTTGACTCAGTGGGTTGATTTCCTGCTCCGTTGGACACCAGCCTGTTCTTGGGCAGGACTTCAACCTCCTCATTGCCAACAATGACCTCATGACTGCAGGCTTCTGTTTGAGAAACCTCCTCTGCAGCCTTGGATGCAGCATTTGACAACTTCTCTGCCAGATCATTCCTATTCATCCTCTGTAAAACCATCCTGGCCACCTCCACACACCGGCGGCTGTAGGTTTGCACCATCAGGTCCACGGTATCCGGACGATCTGAACTCTCCAGCTGGCATTTTGGGATGGATGGGATGGCTTTCAGGAACTCTGCCTGCTGCAGGTACCACTTAAACTTCTTAAATTCTTTGTCTCCCAAGTCCTCCAAAGATTCTAGCAGCTCTACTGCTCCTGCCATCGTTTCTCACAGCTGCACCATGCTGAGGCTTTGACTCAGAGGACAGTCAAAGGTCCAACTCCACTGCATTCCTATGGAGTCAAAGCATGGATGGAGGACAGCACTGAAACAAGAATCTGTAACGGAACCATTTCAGAAATTCAGTTATGATGTTTTTACATGTAAAACCAAATAATATTTTTTATCAGACACTATCATCTAAATATTTTTCATCTTATTAGAAATTATGTATAAAAAATGATGGCATCTCTGGAAAATAAATTTAAATAATTTGACCACAGGGACATTTTAAACTATAGTGTCTCCTCTAATTAGCATTACATGTGTCTTCACGCTTGTAGTCAGTCTATTTAAAATTTCCATCTTTTGGACATTTTTTGAGTTTCTAAAATCAAAAATTTTCAACATTTCAGAAATCTCCAAGTTTTTTTCTAGAAAATTTCTAAAAAGTTTTGTATGAAAATTTATTATCTTTTTTCTATCTACAACATCCATAATTCGCCATTGTACTTCCTCCAGCATTGTTGCTTGAACCTTTGGATGTGGTGGGCAGCAAACACACCAGACTCTTTTGCTTCAAACGAAGCATTTCTGGGCTGCATGCGGATCGTTGCATCACTGAGATGTAATCGGCCTTCAAAGGATGCAACCCTTGAATTTGGACACATCTGTTGAAAATAATGGATCTAAAACCAGAGTTATTCCAACTGAAACTTCAGTTACGTTAGTATAATACTTATGAATTTGTTAATATGCTTCATGAAGCAATGTCCAGTGCAAGAAGGTGCTCAGTCACATTTGCCTCTTTGGTCTGTTTTAATCTCTTCCATCATTATGAAAATCATTGTTAGGAACTCCAGACACACTTCAGCTGATTCAGAAATAAGACGTCCGATAAAATCATATCTGATCTATGAAGAACAAACACTTCATCTTTGTAGTATTTGGAAATGAGGAACTTTGTTGAGGAAATGTTAGAAAGAAATTGTGAAATTTTGTTTGCTCACTTATTGAAACAAAGTAAAAATCAGAATTTAGGTTTTAAATCTGACATTCAGCCTGGAGGAAAAAATCATGTATGCCTCTCTATCTTAAATTATTTTACAAATTTGATTTTCACTAAAATAAATTATTTTGTGGCTTTCAGTTTTCAGGTTCATTATAAGATCTATAACAGCCATAAGTCATGCAGACATTTAATAGTAGGGCATAGAAATGCAGACAGATCATCTCCTGAAAGACTGAATTTTAAGTTTTTACCCTGTAAGTTGTTCTGCAGCAAAGAAAATAGTTGTCTGAAGGTTTACTGTCTGCGTTTCAAACTGCTCCCACTCTTAAGTCATTATCAAATCATAATTTCTCTGCCTGTCCCTTCAGCTTCAGCAGCATCAGGTTAACATATTACATAAGAGATGAAAGGAAAACAATTCCTCTCCTCAGACAACAGAATGAGTACCGTAATCTATCATTCAACATCATTTCCTGTTTTCATCATATTTAACACCTACATGTTACATAGGATTTTCTTCTAAGCTGCAAAGCAGGAATTATTTATATTTCATGACTCCAGTTTCAGTTTCTGTAGAAATAGCAAAGTAATAAAAAATCTTACCTGCTTAGTTTTAATTTACAGAAACAGTTGTAGGAAAGCTCAGCAAAGTTTTATTTCTTTCAGGAAGATGACATTTAGTTTGTTGCACATAGCCACATCCTGTCACTGCGACAGGAAACAAACATAACCTTGGTTCAGAGTGACAGTAACCATTAGGTAACGCAGGAAGTTACCAACCTGCAAGAAGAGAGAATTTTAACAAAATGCTGATCAGTTGTTTTACAATATTAAACAAAATCATTAAATATTTAGCTTTTTTTTCTCCTTGATCTGGACATTTGAAAAAACTCTGTTAAGTAGCATAAAGTCAGATCAGCTTCATTTTATCCAAATGTTTTTTTTAGTTGTTTTTATTCTGCCTTTTTTTTCTCTAACTACCATCAAGATTTGTGACCAAATTCAGAAACGAGACGCCAAAGCTTTGTAGATCCTCCATCAATAACAGGATGCCTTTATTTATTAAAATACATATACTATTTACATCAAAGAAATTAAATCTTTTCTCCGCCTATTTAAATAAAAATATAACTACTGAATACATGCAAAGTTATATTCAGATGATTTTACGTAATAAGACAAACCATTTCAAGACACATTCACAAGAAATTTTGTCATGTCATAGTGTCAGATTTGAATGGTTGTAGGATTTCTCTTTGTCTTTGGTAAAACACCACGAACCATTTCTCCTGCAAGCGCTAGATTCCATGTTTGTTTTGTTTGTAGTTACCCAGAATGCCCTGTGCTATAGTCCACCTCCTGCTTGTGGAGAGGTCTCCAGTCTGTTTGCTGTTCACTTATGCATTTAAACTCATTTTGGTTCACAACCGAAATGAGTCTGAGGTTGGTTGGCGGACCAGCATTAGTTTTTTTGATCCACATCGATTGAGTATTCACATCTCCCCAAACCAACCAACCGACTGACTAGAATTGGATTAAAGCAGACTAAACGGCTGGTGTGAATGCACCTTAACAGACTAAATACAAAGGAGAAATAATGCTGAATACAGGGGACTAAACAGGCTATAGCATATATGGACATAAACAAAAAACACTGAAATGATAAAAACAGAAGAAAACCAGGATTGCAACCTGAAGGAGCTGGAGTTACAGATGTTTCTATCAAGGAATCTGTTAGGCCTTGACATTAACTACTCATATGTTCCCAGAAGAAAACTCTCTAACTTTAACACATTGGCTCATGCTTATTTTATGGATTTCTACAATCCTCTGAACCCTGGTGTTCATTGCCTCTTTTTAACTCCAAGCAGGGACCATTGAGTTGACGACATTTCAGAACCGCTATCAGCACCAAAACAAACAAAATAATCAAAACAGAAATAATAGTTACGATTATGATGACCTGCTGTTGGGACACTACAGGGCTATTTGGGACTGGTGTTGGGACTAGTGTTGGGACTAGTGTTGGGACTAGTGTTGGGACTGGTGTTGGGACTTGTGTCAGTGTGGGGTCAGACTCTGTTATGATCATCTGCTTTTCACATGTGTCTCCATAGTAACCATCTGGACACTCACAAAACCACTCGTTGGACCTTAGCAGCCTCTTGCATATTCCATTGTTCCTACATTGATTGTTGACACAGACAGGTAAGAGTCTGGAGTAATGAACAGAAATCCAACTATCATAGCCACGCCAGGAACATTTCACTCGATGAAAAGGTGTTGGCACCTCTACAAACTGGTCTCCATACGTAACTTGTGTAATTTTGGCATATTTTGTCAAAAGAATAGTAATTTCCTCATCATGATCCTTTGGAAACCATGTATGACTGCATCTTTGTGCAGTCATAAAGAATTGTGAAATTGTCTCAGGTTCACACTTCTTGTTTTCAAAACACTCTCTGGCTGTATCCTTCACCTCTTCAACATGTACCATGTCTGCCTTTACCGTATAGTCTACTGCAACTACCAGGTTGCCAGTAGTGAAGGTAAACTCAGTGTTAAGCATGATATTTTTGTTCTGACTTTGGTCAAACACCACCACCACCCAGTTGTACCAGCTGTACTTGTTGTCCAAAACTTCTTTCACCTGAAGAGCGAGGGAGTTTTGGTCAGAACCTTGATCTTTGGTGATCTCCACCACATCTTTCTTTAAGTATTGCTTATAGTTGGCGAGGCAGAACTCCACAGCCGATAACTGAGCTTTAGAGACCTTCTTGAACATCTGCTCATTTTTAGCTTCTTTGTTAAGACCAGTCAGTTTCCAGTAGAACTGGTTGAGCACCATCCCTTTCCAAAACAAGCTACTCAAGTGCAGGTTGTATCTGCTGATCATATAAACGTCACATTTAAACTTCTTCTTCAGCAGACTGTTGAGGTTTTCACTCAGAGACGTGCTGTCCACTGTCAGGTAGCGGTAAAGATTGGACACACTGGACTCGGCTCCTGAACTTTCATAGTAGTGGGTGAATATTTTAATTTTCTTAGATGTTTCTTCAGGACTTTGAGATTCAGTTCTCACCAAACTTCTCCCAGGTGTTGAGGATAGTATGTTCGTCTCTGGAATAGACGCTGACGTAACTGAACCATTCTACATCTGTTGCCAGGTTGGCGATCTTAATGGACAAAGAGTCCAGTTTCTGGTTTACCTCAGCAAAACCTTTCTTTACCTCATTCAACACCGGGTCATCCTGAGCGATAAAGGCCAGGACCATATTGACGACAGAGAAGACCACAGCTCCAACTCCTGGTGCGAAACTAGCAAAGCTGGAGATGCCTTTCATTACAGCCGACAGCTTCTTGGAGTCCATGCTTCCCATGGCATCTTTGAAAAGAAACAGAGACTCCTTTGCAACAGTTAGGGTCTTCTCTGTTTTCTCTCTACTTTCATAAGGCAGCTGTAAGCCGAGAGCTGAGGCTGAAGGATCTGATCGCACAGAGAAAGTCGCCCAGTGAAGAAGAATCATTGAAGCCAACAGCATCAAAGCTGACTTGTTTGGAGCCATAGCTGAAAAACATAAAATGCAACAAGGAATCAATATCGTTGTATAAAACACTGCCAATGAAAATCTTTATTTCTTTCTTCTATAATGTATTTCATTTAATGCAGGAAACACATCACCATTGTTTGACCTTAAGACAGGAATATGACTAATATACGAACCCAATGAGCTGTACTCCCAATGAACACAAATTATTCAGCCTCAGCTAATAGCTCTCAATTTCCTGTTTTGGTTGTTGGTAGATTCATCCACTCAGATTCTTTACCTAGACCTCTGTTGACATGACATCCTTAGCCTTATGAGGGATACCAAAGTTAATTTTAAGTTAAAAGAGGTTAAAAGGTTTAATTTCTAATAATGGCTGCTTGTGAGTAGGCCATGCTTAACTCCGCTCTGTAAGAATTCTGAATAAATATGGGGATAGACAACTAATTACTTCTCAAAGAGTACCTAATATATGGAGAGCCATTTCAGCCAAAATTAAATAAAGAAAAATAAATGAGTAAAAAAAAAACAAATGGGTAATTGTCATCTTTATTCCCATTTATACATTTATTTATTCCCAGATTTATTTCTGAATGGCCTTTTTCATTTCCCGATTTCCCTTTTTCATTTATTTTCCATTTTTTCATTTTTATTTATCCATTTCCAATTTTCATTTATCTCTTTTTTCATTTTCTCATTTTCATTCTTTTTTTTTTTAATTTTCCCTTTTCCATTTATCTCTTTTTCATTTCTCGTTTTATTTTTTTTACCCAGAAGGCACATGGGAAAAAACCGTGAGTGAAACTGTCACTGGGACTGATTAGTATATATATCCCATTGAGGTTAAGTAACTTAACATATGAGGAATTCATATGTTGCCATAAAGGCTCGTTATGAAGTATATGCTGGTACTGGACCTGGAATGCTGCGTTCATAACAGACACGTGTGTTTATCTGCTCTACCGCTAACAAGTCAAGCAGATGGCAGCAATGTGCCATGCAAAATAAAGCGCCCACAGTTTACAGGACACACTTCCTGCTAAAAGAAGAAGAAAAATCCACACATAAACCGGAAAATACAATATAAGAAAAACATCTGAATGCTCCCTGGTATTGTTCAGGGGGCCAGACCAAATGTGGAGGTGGGTCGGATGCGGGCCGTAGCTTGGTATATATTTATTTAATTTTGGCTGAAATGGTTATCCATACCAATACATTTAGAAACAACAATGCTGCCTCCAAGTAAGCAGAATAAGGATAAAAATAAGACGCCAGGGCAAGCAATGTTTCTGATGGCATGCAGGACTCAGTCCAGTCAGGTTGAAACGTCCATTTTAAAACTCTTTATCGCAGTTAGGATTTCGTCTTCGGTATCATTCAGCTCAGCTTTACCTTGTCCCAGAGATTATGCGTTACTATTAGCCCAGTGATAGCATTAGCTTCCTCATTAGTCATGCTCTATGTTCTACATCCCAAGTTAGGCCCTGTTTACATGACAACAAATTTTGGTGAAAATGAAAGAGTTTTGTTGTGTTTGTACTGTACATTTACAGTGGGGCAAAAAGTATTTAGTCAGCCACCAATTGTGCAAGTTCTCCCACTTAAAAAGATGAGAGAGGCCTGTAATTTTCATCATAGATATACCTCAACTATGAGAGACAAAAGGAGAAAAGAAAATCCAGAAAAATCACATTGTCTGATTTTTAAAGAATTTATTTGCAAAATATGGTGGAAAATAAGTATTTGGTCAGCTACAAACAAGCAAGATTTCTGGCTCTCACAGATCTGCAACTTCCTGTTTGAACTCGTTATCAGTATAAAAGACACCTGTCCACAACCTCTAAACTCTAAACTCCACCATGGCCAAAACTAGAGAGCTGTCAAAGGACACCCGAAACAAAATTATTGACCTGCACCAGGCTGGGAAGACTGAATCTGCAATAGGTAAACAGCTTGGTGTAAAGAAATCAACTGTGGGATCAATTATTAGAAAATGGAACACATACAAGACCACTGATAATCTCCCTTGATCTGGGGCTCCACGCAAGATCTCAGCCCGTGGGGTCAAAATGATCACACGAACGGTGAGCAAAAATCCAAGAACCACACAGGGGAACCTAGTGAATGACCTGCAGAGAGCTGGGACCAAAGTAACAAAGGCTACCATCAGTAACGCACTACGCCGCCAGGGACTCAAATCCTGCAGTGCCAGACGTGTCCCCCTGCTTAAGCCAGTACATTTCAAGGCCCGTCTCAAGTTTGCTAGAGAGCATTTGGATGATCCAGAAGATGACTGGGAGAATATCATATGGTCAGATGAAACCAAAATAGAACTTTTTGGTCAAGACTCCACTCGTCATGTTTGGAGGAGAAAGAATGCTGAGTTGCATCCAAAGAACACCATACCTACTGTGAAGCATGGGGGTGGAAACATCATGGTTTGGGGCTGTTTTTCTGCTAAGGGACCAGGACGACTGATCCGTGTAAAGGAAAGAATGAATGGGGCCATGTATCGTCACATTTTGAGTGAAAACCTAATTCCATCAGCAAGGGCATTGAAGATGAAACGTGGCTGGGTCCTTCAGCATGACAATGATCCCAAACACACCACCCGGGTAGCGAAGGAGTGGCCTAGCCAGTCTCCAGATCTCAGCCCCATACAAAATCTTTGGAGGGAGTTGAAAGTCCGTGTTGCCCAGCGACAGCCCCAAAACATCACAGCTCTAGAGAAGATCTGCATGGAGGAATGGGCCAAAATACCAGCAACAGTGTGTGAAAACCTTGTGAAGACTTACAGAAAACGTTTGATCTCTGTCATTGCCAACAAAGGGTATATAACAAAGTATTGAGATAAACTTTTGTAGCTGACCAAATACTTATTTTCCACCATATTTTGCAAGTAAATTCTTTAAATATCAGACAATATGATTTTCTGGATTTTCTTTTCTCCTTTTGTCTCTCATAGTTGAGGTGTATCTATGATGAAAATTACAGGCCTCTCTCATCTTTTTAAGTGGGAGAACTTGCACAATTGGTGACTGACTAAATACTTTTTGCCCCACTGTACATGAAACCATCGAATGTTTCGTCTGACAACTGCACAGTTTGAATACGTGTTCCAGAGTACAATGTTTCTGAAACATAACGGTGTCCGTTGTCTTGTAAACAGAGTAAATTGATCTTTTCTGTCAGGGAATCCCTAACTCATGCATAGTATGACACAAAACATAGCTGCTTCCTACAATAAACAGAAGAAGAAACTATTGACAATGCTGGTGTTACTACAATTCGTGTTGCCCCATCAGATACGGTTCCTCCAGCGTCTCTTCACCGCTCCGCACCACCCAGGTGGTAAAATACGTGCATGCTTGTTCAGCACTCTTATCTAGAGACCTACAGACACCGTGAAAGCTCAAACAACGCGTTTCAGCAAAGTTATTGCACTTTCCAACTGCGCCCTAATCAGACACACATAGTGCATGTTTTCCCCCACTATCTGGGGGAAGGGTACCTGATGGGGAAACACGAATTGACGTCCTTTCAAGTAGAGCTTTATTTTTTTTAAACACATGCACACTAAGGGTGCGTTCACACTGCAGCCTGAAGTGACCCAATTCCGATTTTTTGGCCGTGGCTGTTCACACTGCCAAGAATGCGACCTGTATGTGTTCTGCAGTGTGAATGGCCAAACGACCTGAAAGTGTCTCACATGTGCAGTAGAGGGCGCATGCAGGACACCACATCCCAAAGGTTTTCTATTGGGTTGAATGGCCTTCACTGGTGACTGTGGAGGCCATTTGAGTACAGTGAACTTATTGTTCAAGAAACTTGTCTGAGATTATTGGAGCTTTATGACATGGCGCCTTATTCTGCTGGAAGTATCCATCAGAAGATGGTTTACTGTGGTCATGGAGGGATGGACATGGTCAGCAACAACACTCAGGCAGACTGTGGCATTGACACCAAGCTCAGTTGGTACTAATGTACAAAGTGTGCCAGGAATATATCCCACACCAGCCTGAACCGTTGATACCATGCAGGATGGATCCATGCTTTCAAGTCGTTGGTGCCTAATTCTGATCTGACCATCCGAATGTCACAGCAGAAATCGAGACTCATCAGACCAGGCAACGTTTTTCCAATCTTCTATTGTCCAATTTTGGTGAGACTGTCAGCTATGAACAGGAAACTGTAGCGTCAGTTTCCTGTTCCTGCCAGGAGCGGCACCCGGTCTGGTCTTCTGCTGCTGTAGCCCCTCAAGGTTCAACATGTTGTGTGTTCAGAGATGCTCTTCTGCAGTCCCTGGTTGTAGCAAGTGGTTATTTGAGTTACTGTTGCCGTTCTATCAACTCGAACCAGTCAGCCCATTCTCCTCTGACCTCATCAAGGCATTTGCATCCACAGAACTGTCGCTCACTGGATACTTTCCAGTGAGCGGAAAATGGTCTGTTTTCTGACCATTCTCTGTAAACCCTAGAGATGGTTGTGTGTGAAAATCCCAGCAGATCAGCAGTTTCTGTAATACTTAGACCAGCCCGTCTGGCACCAACAACCAAGCCACGTTCAGTCACTTAAATCCCGTTTCTTCCTCGTTCTGATGCTCAGTTTGAACTGCAGCAAATTGTCTTGGCCATGTCTACAGGCCTAAATGCATTGAGTTGCTGCCATGTGATTGACTAATTCATCATTGGGGAATGAGCAGTTGGACAGGTGTACCTAATAAAGTAGCCAGTGAGTGTATTTACCTTGCTTACAATAAAGGAGAGTTGAAGTGTCCAAATATGATTTGGTATTACTGCACTCCTCAATTGGATAAAATTCCACTTTAAGAATTTTGTCCACATAGGCAGAAAATGGAAACTGAAGGCTTAAATTTACCTTTCCCACTGTTGTCGTGAAACCTGGTTGGAACTGGTTGAGATCTTTCTAGAATACACAGAAAACAGGTCACAAAAGCCTGGAGGCAACAAGTAATCTTGTATTATGATTAATGTTGATGGAAACTCATGTAATCCTTATTTTAAATGCAATATGAATTTATTATGATTTAATGATGATTAAAATACATGTAATCATTTTCTTAATGACAATAAGAACTACTGTTATGAGTAATGTGATTCTGGTTGAAAAGTAGAAATGGAAAAACATAAAATAGAGAAAAAATAATGATTACAAGTAAATGGAAATGTCTGATACTGTCACAAATAGAGGCTGAGGGGGTGAAAGCGCTGTCGGCACGGAAGAAACAAGAAGTGGGATTGTGAAACGCATGAAGGACCGGGTGTTGAGTGCAGATAGAGAACTTCAGCAAGAAAGTTCCAAAAAAAAGGAAGTTCGGAGAAAGGTTGAGGCTAACCGAAGGCACTTGACGTCAAGGAAAAGTGTGCAAGGAAGGTTGTGTGGGTCGCTGACGTGTACGCAACCGAAATGCAGGAAATGTAGAGAAGTGTGCACGCTACGTGCCCCACCAAACAGCAGAAGGTATAAAAATACATGAGAAAGACGGAACGGGGTTCTTTGTTCCTCAGTATTCGAGTTGAGACCACACAGAGATGCAGGATTAAGACAAGGGCGATGCTACAGAACTACGGGGAGGTGAAGACTTCGCACTGCTCGAGAAAGGAACAAGATCCGGTTACCGACAACCCGAGTTTTGATTCGACAACCGCCCTACACTCAACCCAAGTCCATCTCAACGATGCAGCAGCAGACATGGAGGATCACATATGGATAAAGAACTGAGCTCATGGAGTATGTTCACCAGTTCAACTTTGGATTTATTCTAAGAATGACTCTGCCTTGTCAAGACGGGACCTTGTCCATGGATACTAAAGTTTTCTGCTGCCAAGACCAACTCAGCATCTGGGGTTGAGTGGAACTGCATCCCAGAGCCTCTCTTTTAGTTCAATGACACAGTATAGAGACCGGAGGGAAGTAAATTCTAGTTATGGATGCATTTTTTGGCAACATGGATTTCCAGCCTGCCACGATATGCATCCCCCCTCAATTCTCCCCAAATATTATCATATTGATATAAAACTCATACCAGTAGTTTACAGAACTACTCTGATTATGTGGAAAAAGTTATTTCTTTATTATCACTATTTCAAAGATACTGAAGGAAGTAAATTTGATATGTGTAACCTCGGTAATTCTGATCGATCAGCATAAATCAGTTCTGCGTTGTGTGAATAAGGGCCAGGA
>NW_006800073.1:38818-55010 GCF_000485575.1 Poecilia formosa
AAATACGTTAGTTCGCTGGAAAACGGAATATCTCAGCAAAGTCCGCTAAGGGCAAACTAGAGGACCTGGTATCACTGAAGTGCTGCTTCAGTATCTCAAAAATGGGCTCAGGTCCTGCAGTCAGATTTAAAACTGGCTTACTGCGTATGCCAACTCTAACCACTTCATGTGCCCTCCCCATCAGCTTAGACATAACCTCATCAGCCTGTTCAGCCACAGGAATGCTTTTCTTTCTCATATAAGATAACATCATAACCTCCCACTCTTGGACTGAACATGTGTCATGATCCCCTTTAAAACTCACGGGTTCTTTCACTTCAGGGCGAACAATAACATTTAACATGGCAGAATCGTTAGTTGTAGCTCCAACCATCCCTGGACCCACTGTATTACTCAACCGGGTCTCAATGCAAGATGCAATACTTTCACCTATAGATACTCCAATTCTTGAAGCTATGTCACTCAAAAGCCTGTCATCAACATCACATTGTGGAGCATCAACAGTGTTGTTAACTCTTTCACCCAAATGAACAAAATTTGGTTTTGGTGTGGATGCTTCTGGGGTATTCAAAAACAAACCCCTACCTCTAGCAACTGAAGGCATAGGAGTAAACATTCCAAACCCCCTTCCCCTTCCAAAAGAATTGTTGCTAGCCATAACTCGGTACTTACTGATCAAAAGCAAAAAAATAAAAATCTTGAGCACTTATAAATTAAACACAGGGGCCAAGTGCACTTTCAACAAATCAATTAGTAAACCCGAGTGAAAAAGCTGTAAAAACATTCAAACTAATTTCGTCTCAAAGTGCCCCTCCCTCACAGAGAGAGCAAAGAAAGAAAAGAAAGAAAGAAAAAAAAAACTCCGGTTATGACTACAGCGCAGCCACACATTAGCTCTGCACAACGACACAAAACGGGTAAAATAATATTTTTTTAAAAACTAAATGACCACCGCTACACTACCGAAGCGGCAAAGAGTCCACACGGAACGTTATCAGCACCGTGTCTGATAACCGAACCAATCCGCCGAGGCGCCGGGAAGTAGTCGCAGCCCGCGTTCCAGGAAGTAGACGCACCCACCCGCGCTGGCGTAGTTGAACGGGTCACGGCACCAATGTAACCTCGGTAATTCTGATCGATCAGCATAAATCAGTTCTGCGTTGTGTGAATAAGGGCCAGGAGACAGGATGAGATGAAACGTCGTTTATCTGTGCGAAACAGAATATGGACTGATCAGGAATCGGGTTCGTCACAGCGGGTTCAGCACCTCGCGCCCATCTCTCATGAACTGGCCAACAGCCGTATTTAACACATTAATATTGGACAGAAACTACAAAGAAATAAAACAACATGTACCTGTGCGAAACAGAATATGGACTGATCAGGAATCGGGTTCATCACAGCGGGTTCAGCACCTTACGAGGGATAGCATTTCATGTTAGCAACAAGCTAACATAGCATTTTACTGGAGCGTTAAACTCAGTGAACCTACCTCGCGCCCATCTCTCATGAACTGGCAACGAGATGTTTGCGTTCACTATATTTAACCCTGCCAACCACCAGGAGGGGGTGCTGTTTCACCCTTTACACATGAACCCAAACTGGGAAGTAATGACAAGTGGAATTCTATACAATATTAACTATGTTACATATGCAACCTTGCTAAATGCATAGCATGTACAAATATTTATTTTGTTCTTACATAAATATAACATCAAATTTTTATTAAATGAAACAAAAGTATATTTGCAATAAAGAGAAATAAAGAGTTAAGAGTGAAATAACTTTTTCTACATGATTAGAGTAGTTCTGTAAACTACTGGTCTGAGTTTTATATCAATATGATAATATTTGGGGAGAGTAGAGGGGGGATGCAAATTGTGGCAGGCTGGAAATCCATGTTGCCAAAAAATGCATCCCTGTGTTAACCTGGAGAAATAAAAGGTTAAGAGTGAAATAACTTTTTCTACGTAACCAGAATAGTTCCATGATCTGCTGGTATAAGTTTTAAATCACTAGAATAATATTTGAGGAGAATAGAGGGGGAATGCATATTTTGGCAGGCTGGAAAAGCAAATTGCCAAAAAATGCATCTTTGTGCTAACTTGGAGAAATAAAGAGTTGAAAGGATTTCACCTTTTCTACGTAATGACACTTGTTCTCTGAGCTAATGCTATAATTTTTATATCAACAGGATGGATGCAAATATTTTCAGGCTGATGAATTAAAATGCATTCCCTCCTACATTAACAGACTAGAAAGTTAAGCATGATGTAAAATGTTCTACATAATGGGCCTCTGTTTTGTAATGCTTTTAAGCTGTTATGGTATCTAAAGACAAAGCAGAGAATTTCAAACCATTTGCGGAGAACGTTTTCAACAGACACGGGCTGAAAAAAAGTTCGACTCATATGTGTCAATAAAGGTGTAAAAACCGTATTTATTTCAAGTAATTTGCGAAATAAACCCACCATTTTAGGGATTACATGGTTAAGAAACGTGATAATGTTACAAATATCTTTAAAATTTCCTCTTCGGTCATATTTCAGTCCGTTTTCTCATCAATATGCAAGAGAACAGAGCGATGCGCGCTCCCGCGAGAGGGGATGCAATTTTGGGCAGGCATGCGTTTCTGGGCATAACACCGGCGGGCTACTCCGATGTCTGATTCATGAACTGTAGCGGGTCATAACGTCTGGATCTGAAGGTAGTTAGAGCTTAGACGCATCTTTCTCGCGCCCAGCTTAAACAAAATGTCCTCTACATTTGTATCCGTGGTAATACTCAGGAAGTAGAGGCTTTTCAGACCCGTTAGTTGGAGAGCTGGTCAGTAGTCAGTCTACCCAAGTCTGGGAGGTGTTAGGGGCGTGGCTGAATACTGCGTAATAAGACTGTATTTGAACTCTGAAAAACAGTCCAAATTAGTCAAATGATCATATAAAAAGGAATATGATTAAAGTATGGCTTGAGGTGAAAAATAACTTTAAAGTTTCATGATTTGTGGATGGTGAGGATGAACACAATGAGCCCAGGTTGACAGAAGATAGTTTTAATGATTAATCCGAGAAATAAAATCCAAACACTGGCAACACAGGGAAACTGGAGGCTTAGGCACACAGACAGGAACAACAGAATTGTCACGACGACATCTGACATTAGAAAAGGACCCAACAAGAGATAGAGACAACAGGTGGACTTAAATACACTGGAGGTAATCAGAGAAACTAGACACAGCTGGGAAACAATCAAGGGAGAACAGGACGACACAGAGACTCACTGGACAAAGAAACCAAAAATAAACACACACAAAACGCAAATCCTCACATAAAGAGTCTAATATATTATCCCAGTATACCCCTGTGTGGGAAAACTATTACTTTAGTCCCTTTAAGAGCAGATACCTGTTTAAGAACTGGAGCTCTAAAGGATTAGAAACATTCAAGACTTTTAATTGACCATCTCTAATCATATAATGTCCTTTGAAAATTTAAATATTTTTGTAAATTTTTAGAACTGAGAAATTACAATAGGACAAGTCATAATGGACTCGTAACTAAACCCCTAGAATCACAATTGGAAAAACTTAAGATTAAAAGTAACTTTGATCTTCAAAGATAAAGAATCTTCTATTCCACTTCTTGTATTTTGTTGTTGGTTTAAAATGTGTCACATCAAGAGAATATTTTGATTTGTTCCTCACTCAGGGGTTAACTTACACTGCATTCATTTATGTAAGAACCTCCTTTTTGGGAGGAGGTTAGGTTTTTTTTTCCTAACCTCCTCCTTTTTGGGAGGAGGTTAGGAAAAAAAACGCTGGAATTATTTCAAAAATGTTAACATGGATCCTACTCTGTTTATCTTGGGACTACATTCCAGTGGTCATAATTGTAACCATAAAGAGCATATTTTGATAGATATTCATCTCTTACAGCCCCCCAAAAATCTATTGCACTCTTTTGGAAAAGAACAGATAGTCTGAGTGTCACATTTTAGATTAGACAAATGTTAGCAACTTTCCCTTGGAAATAACAAGATGCATACTAAAAGGGAAGCAAGAAAAATTGGAGGACGTTTGGTCTTCATTTTATTTATTTGTAAATGAATGCAAAACTTGTATATAAAGAAAATTAACATAATATATGCATGACCCTGGTAAATAAGATTAAAGAAAATTGTTGGTGTGGAAACATAATTGGCTTCTATTGTACCTGTCTAAGTGACTTTATGTGTGTAGTTTTCCCCCTTCTTTAGTTTGTCTTCTTATGGTTGATTGGCTTTCCTGTTCGGTTATTTGTTCCTGACCTAAATGTTTATATCAGATGTTTTTTCATGTGCAAATGTGTGTCATTGGAAGCCATGCAAACTTGGATTGTATGTGTGTGAGTTATATCTCTGTCGTTAAGAATATAACAAATGTATCAGTGGTTCCTATGAAAATTCAAATAAAAATAATGCTTACAAAAAGACAAGGTTTTAAAAAGCTTACTGTGTCGTCTGACCTGCAGAAAGAGCAGAGCTGGGACTTGGTCCAATGAAATTTTCCAGTAGTGATTTGTGCAGCAGCTCCTTTGTGCAGTCTGTGGATGTGTTTCCTCAACAGAGCTCCACAAGGCATTTTACAGGAAACCTCATAGCACTACCGCCCCTGCTGTGTCTAAAACTTTCCATCGATTGTACTTTGCCCAAAGCTAGCAATACCAAGATTTTCCAAAATTTGTATAGGGTAATCACATCTGGATAAATGGGTGGAATATATTCTCAGAAATGGAACTAATAGGATAAAATGTAAAACACTCAATGAAAACAATACCTCTTTGAAAAGCTGGGAGGTTCTATGTTTTTATCTGAATGGAATGTACATTTCTTAATCCTAACTTCCTACTGCTTTCCTGACCTTCAAAGCTAAAGAATCTTCTATTCCACTTCTTGTATTTTGTTTTTGGCTTAAAATGTGTCACATCAAGAGAATATTTTGATTTGTTCCTCACTCAGGGGTTAACTTACACTGCATTCATTTAAGTGAGAAACAAAGCAATTCAATCAAGTTTTTGTATAGCACATTTTGACAAGGCATTTCAAAATGCTTTACCATACCAACTTTATTTATACAGCACTTTAAAACAACTACAGCTGATACAAAGTGCTTTACATTAAAACACAACATAATTAAAAAAAAAACAACTCTTACAGTTTAAAAACAAACATACAATTTAAAACTAGATCCCGCTGCAGTTGAAAGCCAAGTAAAATAGATGGATTTAAAGACGAGCTTTAAAAGTGGACAGTGAAGGGGCCTCTCTGACCTGCAAAGGCAAGTCGTTCCATAACTTGGGGCCCATGACAGAGAAGCCCTGTCCCCTCTGAGCTTCCTGCTGAATCTCGGTACCTCCAAAAGCAGCTGATCTGCGGACCTGAGAGACCAATAGGGTACGTAGGGGTGAAGAAGCTCAGAGAGGTAAGCCGGGGCAAGATTATGTAGTGATTTAAAAACAAACATAAGAATTTTAAAATGAATACTAAAATATACAGGCAGCCGGTGAAGTGAGGCCAGGACAGGGGTCACATGCTCTCCCTTTGAGTTCCTGTCCTAAGTGGTGCAGCAGCATCTGAACTAGCTGCAGACGTAAGAGCAGTGACTGACTGACTCCCAGGTAAAGTGCCTTACAGTAATCCAACAGAGTTGGAATAAAAGTGTGGATCACTGTTTCAAAATGCTGCCTGGAAAGAAAAGATTTCACCGATTCCAGATTTGTGGTGCATAGATGCTCAATGCTGTTTCTCCGTGTTTGGTTCTGGTTTTCGGGATGCAGAGCAGAACAGAACCTGAACACCTGAGAGGTCAGGAAGGTTGATACAACAGCAGCGGCCTCATACAGAAGGCGTGCTTACGCACAAAAATTGTGCGGCGCCATATTTTACACATAAATCGGCATGTATAAAAATTTACTGTGTCAAAGTGTGTGTATATATACGAACACTTTTCCGCTGGCATGAAAATGTGCGGCAGCCATGCAAATTTTTTCTGTGGATAATATCAAACTACAAAGGTCAAACTCACTGTGGCATTCTGTGGTTTGACCATACAGTTTTGTTTGTTGCCAACAACGCCACCAGGGGTTATCACCCAGGAATTAACGGTAAAGGACACAGGTCCGGTTTTGCAATAAGCAAGAGACCGGTTTCAAGACAATAATAGTTTATTATGACAATGTAGGTGTCAAGAAGAGGTGTGGTTGTGGTGAGGATAAGGACGCCGAGACCCAGGTAAGATGATGAGTAAGGTGAGTAATGATAGTTTTGCTCGGCGAACAGTCCAAGACAGGCAGCACAGCAGGAGACAAGTAAACAGCTAATTGCCGGTAGCAACTGACTTACAGGACGACATGTGAGCAGACACCAACCAGGACTTAGCAGTTCCACTGGAGAGTGTCGACAGAGCAACAAAACGTTTGACAGCAACTCACAAACTGAAGGCAGCGTAGACAAGGACCCAACGAAGAACACAGACAACAGGTGAGACTAAATACACACTGGGTAATCAAGGGAACACCTGGGAGACAATCAACGGGGAGGACGCAGAGACGAGACACAGGAAGCAAACTGAACACAAAAAAAACTCTAAAAATAAACACACAGAAACACAATCATGACACAAGGATGATCCATCTGGATTAATCTAAACGGTAATAAACCATAATCAACATTTCCCAGCAGATCAATATGATCTCAGAACAATCACTCCCTCTGAATCCTTCCATTGGCGATGTTCTCCAATCAGAGCGAAAACACTCTGCATTTACGCGGCTCACCTTTGCGAAGCTACTTATATACGTGTGATTATACATACCTTGATCGCCTTAAAAATAATCAAACCTGCTGGTTATTTTTAATCAGCAGGTTTGATTTAATCTGCTGATCCAACCCTGTTTTCTTCTTTTAGTGAGAATGAAATTATCCCATAAATGCATTTCATGCACTTCGGCTCACAGACCAATGGGTTACATCTTTATGAGACAAAAACTGAGGAAAAGTACTATTTACATTTGAGCGAGGTTTTCACATCCTTTTATTTTTATTTTCTTTATTTTGTGTTTGTGTTATGTTATTGTCTGAGGATAAATGCGGTTCAGTTTAATCGTTTTCGTTTAAACAATAAAATATTAAAATCATGAAAAACATTGGTTTTGTGCTGAATATAATCAATTTCTGTGTATTTAGGTAAGCTTTGACGCTTTGTAGTTTGATATTGTCCACAGAAAACGTTTGCGTGGCTCCCACACATTTTCACGCCAGCGAAAAAGTGTGTGTATATATATGCAAACTTTGACGCAAAGTTCATTTTTATACATGCCGACTTTTGCGTAAAATATGGGACACATTTTTTTGCGCACGCACGCTTTATGCACGAGGCCCCAGATCTTTAATGTGTTGTGGTGCTAAACTGTTCAGTGATTTATGAACTAACAACAGTTTTTTAAAGTCTATTCTTTGAGCTACAAGGAGCCACTGTAGGGACTCTAAAACTGGTGTTATGTGCTCTATCTTCCTGGTTTTAGTCAGAACGTGAGCAGCAGCGTTCTGGATCATTTACAAGCAGTACTGCATTTCAGTTTAATTGACAATCATGTGATCTTGTTATCTACAAAGCTCTTATTTGACTTTAAATTGCATGTATCCAAGGAAGGACAATAATCTCTCCAACCCCTGGATTGGCCTTACAATCTCTCAAAATTTTCTGACTGGAGAAACAGTTTCTGTCATTTTATTTTAATGTTTTGTCAAAGGAGCTGAAAAAGAAATGCCATGTTACAGGTTTATCAAGCAAATAGCATTGTGACTGGAAAAGATTATCTAGATATTTATTAATGAGAAAACAGAACAGAGAAACTAGACGTATAGTCTGTATATTAAGACATGATCTTTTTTACTTTGAATACAGACCTTCTCCCAAAATGTTTCTTTTGAAGTAAAGATCTGTTCCTTTGTTTTTTCAGCCAGTGCTTTTTAACTTGCTGTAGTTCTACTGTATTGTCTCCTGTCATAAATGACTTTTTCCCCTCCAATATGGAAAACGGTCGTTAATTCAGTGCATTTGGCTGCACCCTGCATTAACTTGTTTTCCTCCTGATGTTCTTCAGCCTCACCCATCTCTTTTTCCTGTTTTGACATGTTATATAACCCACACCTCTTACTTCCTTTCTTTTCTTTTTCAAAGTAGGGTCCACTCATATCTCTTCTTAGTAGACTGACCAGGTCTGGAACCACACAAGGGGCAGAACCTCTCCGCCCCTCTGCCCCCTAACAAAAGAAAACATGCCGACCACAGACCAGTTTTGACCTGGAGCAGACAAGCCACTTATGGCCAACATGCTCCTGACATTATCTGATGCGGGAATGAATGTCACTTTGTGCAAAATGAAACCAACATTTGGAGATGAGGAGGGCGTGAAACAAATTTCTTGAAAGGAAACTATGCACAGCTGAGTTTCCAGAGAAGTTGTGATAATATGTGAGAGGAATAAAAACTCATCAAATAAATCTTTTTTTGTTTTATAACAGTGTCAGAATTTGATACAGTAAAACTTAAGAAAAATGAAATACTAAGCTTGAAAAGAGTTCATTAGATTCATTTTGTGGCATCACAAGGGTATGAATTTTGATACTCGGCCACTCAAAGCAGGGCAACCAGGGGGTGTGAAGAACACCATCTTGGGAATTGCGTCCAAGGAAATAAATCACCATTAAAGCACTTAAGGTTTGTCACCAATGAGTACAAGACTTTATTGCACAAAAAAGCACTTTATTGTTCCATGATTTTAAAAGACAATTAAAATTTCAGGAACACAATGAGAAGGGAAGTGAACAGTACTGAGGCTTACCAGCGAGGGAGGGGTGGGGGGCAGTCCAAATATGGAGAACTGGTATTTAAAACAAATGAATAAATCCAAATAAATCACCCCAAACACTTGTGAACAGACACTCAATCGTGAAGAAATCCCAACACCGGCCACTCGCACAGCACACAGATCTAGTCCCCCTGAATTAACAATAACATAAGTTTAATGGGATATCAGGTTTTGATTGATAAATCATGTGAAAAAGTTAATTATTTAAGGACAGTGGAACCTTGAAAGTTCAATCCAGGAGTGTTGTTTTTTTGTGTGCAGCTATTATCCTAAAATTGTGAACACCGGAGGTGGAAACTGTCTGTTCTTCAAAATGTTTTCTTCATATTTAGGATCCAGACACAGCCTTTTCCTACCTTACGGAAAAGTTGATACAGGAAATGCGATGATGTGAATTATTGAGGATTTATGAAAGTTAGAAAACAGTCAGATTTAAGCTGAAAATGTTAGTAAAAAGCTTTAATTAGGAACAGTTGAACATAGTCAACTCCATATGTATTTAATCCGAAACCTGTTCCATATGATTCTCGTTAATCCAGTTTAGAAACTAACCCACATCACACAAACATATTAGAGTGATAAACGACTTAAAAACATCAAACCTGTCCTTTTTCACCTTAATCTCAGAATTGCTTTTGATACCGTTGGTCCTTCTCTTCTCCTTTAGCGTCTTCACCATCATGAAGCTACAAACATATGTGACGGTTCATAGCTGGTTCTTTTATTTTACTGCTAGAACTTTCTCTGTTTCTATCTGTTTCTTCAAAACACTTGTAAAAGTAAATAATCTACTTGTCTGCTTCATTGTGTCCAGATATTTTCGAATTAATTAAATATTGAAAAAGAGAGATATTTCAGGAAGCGCCTGATAACCTGAAAAAAAGGTTTTGTCTTTTCTTGAATCCACTGAATGATTCTATTTAAGAAACTGAAGATGTTAGAACATTTCATTCCAGTGCCATCAGCAGCGTAGGCGTACTGCTTCTCCAGATATTCTCTGTCAAACTTCTGTCCAGTAGAGAGGTCAGTCAGACAGGCGTCCAGGTGGACGGTGGCTCTGAACCTGGGCTGCAGCAGAACCAGAGACAGGGCCAAGGTGACCACAGAGAACGGGACACTGTCTGATTCTTCTCCTGGGAGGATGAAGGGGATGATGATCCGGTTTCTTCCAATAGGACCATATTTTTTAGTGAGAGACTCAAAGCTTTTCCAGATTTTATCGTCTGGTCGTAGAGGACTAACTGAGATGTTTGGGATCATCTGGTCTCCAGCCTGCCTCATTGAGTTCCAGCGGTCCGGTAGTTTAATGGGTCGATGTTTTTCATCAGGAACTGGACATCCATCCTTCTTGGTGCAGTAGAAAACTCTATGCTGAGGCTTCAGTTTTCCTGTAGCGATAGCGTATGTTATCTCTGCACCCCCAGAGACACAGTTCCAGGGAGCGTAGAGAACCACGTCCCTGATGGAGGCCAGAGGCAGCAGGCAGCTGGCTGGGATCATGAAGTCTCTGATACATCCATGAGATAAAAAGGTGATGTCCACAGTGTTGCTGTGGTTCTTCTTCTCCTCCTCATCTATGTGTTTTTTAAAGAATTTAAACATGTCTACCAGTTTGGCGAAGGAGTTTTCTCTCAGCCACTTCAGGACGGTTTGACTGGTGCAGTTCTCCTCTGCAAGCTTCATCAGCCTGTTCCATTCATCTGAGCCCTTTGTGCTTTCGAAATGGTGAATATGTTTAACGGCAGCTGTCGTGCAGAAAGAAATAGTAATTTCAATAAAAAAGCATCTTGTGCATGCTTGTAAAACAACTTCCAGGTAATCACTTCCTAATAAGCGGCTCTTCCTGCTTCTGCAGCAGTCACCATACTGCGTTTCTAATAACTGGAACTAAATCTTTCGCATCTCTGTGGAGGAACTTTGATTCACTCTGCTTTGCAGAATTGTTTTAATTTAGCATAGAGTGTTTGTTTCAGGGCACCTCACTAAAACATATTTAGATTAAACTGATTATTATTTTTATGGCTATATTCTGTCCTGTTAGATTGCTATAATTAAACTTTACTACTATAATTTGGATTTACAGTGTAGTTCTGTTTTGGTTGTTTTAAATAAATTCCCCCATTCCAGAATGCAAACATTTCAGAAGAAACAACTCCAGTAAATCCCCAAAAATATTTGTTTTAATATGTTCAATAAAGATGATCAGTTTATGAATAAACATGAGAAACAAATAATGATAAACTCGAGTCATCAGTAATGACATACATGAGTAACGGTTGAATCATGTATATCATGTATATTAATGTAAAATTAATCTGTACTTGTACACATTAATTTTAAAACATGGAGTTCTTTAGTAATATATTATCTTGGACACAAGACTTTATGTAAACAGAATAATAATTTTTTTATTTTCTTATTTTGCAAATACTAGACATCCTGGACAATCACTTACCATGCGCAGCTTTAGTAATGATTTCTAATTTGGTTTTACAGCGTACGTCTTACTTTCACTTTTGCTTTGAACATCAACAACATATTTAAATATCTGAAGCATATGTTTTATTTGCATATTTATGTTAAACTTGTAGAAACTCACGAAGTTTCTCCAGCTTCTCAAGATAAATCACCGGTTTCTGAAGTAGATCAGTTGAAGCGTCTCTCATGGTTGGTGGATGATCAGGAACTAAAAAGAAAATGTTTCATTTGGAAAAGGAAAACAAAATCATTTTACAATTAATGTGAAAATACTGTAGTCCTAAATTAAACCTTTTTTTTGTTTTATGTAAATTTCCACATTTCTGTGTTTACGTTAATGTTTGCTAAATACCAGAAACTCTCTATGACTGTGTAACTTCCTGTTTGATACAATAGGCTAGGATTAGGATATTACAGTGGATTAAAGACATGTTTGACTCTGCTTTAAGGACAGCAGCCACCATAGAGAAAGTAAGACAACCTTTTTGGTTGATATATGTCACAGCAAACAAATACATTTACTAGTAAATCTTAGAGCAAAGGTGCAGTTTTTCCTACCTGCCACAGACTGTTCAGGTGAGATCGAAGGAGGCATTTAACAGGTAAAGCCCCGAAATCTTATTCTTTAGAATCATGTTACATCATGAAGGACATGCCTTTTTATTTAATTCCAGCCAATAAAAACACGAAAGAGAAAGAGAAACCTGCTAGCGGATATTCCCCGTTGACATAATAAACACAAGACTGAACATCTAAGCAGAAAAAACCACCCATCAGCTGCTCTGCTAGTTTGGTTTAATGTAGCTTCTGTAATTCTATCTCTGTACTCTTCACGTCACACTGAGTTATAATGGAGTTTTATTCAAGGTAATCTGATTAGAATCACCCTATATATCAACAGTTGAAATGAAAACACACCTCTAACCTGGTTTAACTAAGGAATCTCTGCCAGGCTTTATAACAGCAGCTGATTCTTCCAGGAAATCAGGTGACTTACTGTAAGCAGCTCAGCAGCTGTCCACATGGATTTACATGGATTTAAATCCTGCAGCTGCTTTACATGTTCCTGGCAGACTCTCCTTTCAAAGTGCCAACTGAACTGCACATATTACTGAAGCATGAATCAGAGTAAATGCACAGTAAATATTACAGTAAAGTAAGTTTTCAAATTCCTCTGGCATTTGTAACATTTTCCATTTTGCTTTCCTCACACTGTTAGTTTGCGTGCCTATTTATCATTTTTTCTGGTCATTTTATCAGGTCAAATTTTTTTATTGTTGATGTGCACCTTGTCAAGACTGAAAGTGAGTTTTGGGACCAGGCGACATTCAGCCTCTCGCTTCCTGTCTTCTTCTGCTCCTGATCCGACTGACTGGCTTGGTCCCAGTAATCGCACTTTCACCCTTGTTCCGGCCTCATGTCCTTCAAATGTTCATGTTTTCATGTAGGACAATATGAAGAACCCAGACATCAAAACTCTTTGAGCAAATTATTCAGCCTCACCTACCAATCAAAACAATCGGTTTTCTAGTTTGGTTGTTTGTATTGTAAGTAAGGGATCCACTCAGGTCCTTAAACTGCAGTGTTGTTTTCAGTAAGGATGACAATAACAAATAATTTTGTTGATGGAAACTGTGATGAAAATAACACAGCTCTGTGATTAAAATATGACAAGAAGTCTCAGAGTTTCTGTTGATGAGATGCAACTGTTAGTGGGTAGTCTGTCAGAGATCCAAAATGTGAGACGTTTCTGTCAGTTGAGCTAAAATAATTCACCCCCACTACCTGAATGACTTTAATCAGTAATGGGGCGGACACTGCAGGTTAGGCTGCAGGGCTCGGTGGAAGCAAACCCTGAAAGGATCTATTGACTTTTGACTAAAACCCTTTTGAAAGACTAAATGTGGAGGAAGATGGTGGTAAATATGGATTTAAACTTAGTGGACAAAACTCTGCATTTCTGTTGTGTGGATTGATGGCTATGACTGACACCCATCTTACAAAATACGGAATCGTTCATTTGGCAATTAAAAGATGCTGAAACACGGGAAGTTTAGGCCAGCATGGCGGGAATGTCAAGGACATTGTTCCCCAAAGACTGACATGGTGGAATCAATCATTACATTATGATTGATTCTGTTTCCCGTTCTGCTTTTACTAGAACAGAAAGCTGCTGAATTTGAATGAATATAGCAGCATTAGAAAATTTTATTTTTAATAAAATATTTGGTGTTTATTTTTGATTTTCAATGTCAGGGAAATTGTGTAATCAATGAGATGGAGTCTTAACAAATGGTCAGAGAACAAACAAGTTTGTCTTTGTATTTTATTTTTAAGGCAGAAGTGTTTGACGTTCTCTAGCAGAATACTCCCCTTTGGATTACACTGTATTTGTACTTTTGCTTGTTATCTGACATCAGTGAGGAAACGGCAAGAGTTGAACAACTCATTGGACCCACTCATCAGTTTCACCACACTCAAGCCACAAGAGAAATTAGAAAACACTCAGATACTCAATATAATTAATTAAAACTCATGACAGGAGTTCAACATAAAATTTCCACCACACTCCTCCTCTTTGATTGTATATAATCACACAAAACTAGAAAATGTATCACATAAGACTGTACCAGAAATTAGACAAAGTTAAAAAGAAAAAAAATTACATTTCTTTTTGTGAAACATAATTTCAGTGTACGAGGTAAGCTTGACGTTTGGAGGGTTAACAAAAAAACAATAGGAATTATGTAGAGAATTAATTATCTTCTTTCGAAGGCTTTCAAGTTTCCTAAGATAACGAGGGTAAGTATTGCACTATGTAATATTGCAATAATTAATATGCATCTCAGTGAGAGTTTTGTACATAGTTAAAAGTGTGGATAAAGACAGATAAAAACTTTATTAAAAAGCCGGCCATTATACTTGGACAACTTTGTTAGTAGATATTCTATGTGAAGCTTAAAATTTAAGGTCTCATCTATGAGTTACGAGGCTGATGGAGAAATCATTTTGGTCACCATTGATTTAACCATAGGAACAACACAGCAGGAAAGAAATATCAGAACCAATAAAACAAAAGCAAAAAACACTGCTATTTTAGTAGCCCAAGCTGTCCAACCCCCAGAACTAAACCATCCCCAAAAATCCCAAGTGAAACCAGAATTCTCCTCTTGTTGCCGTTTTAACAATTTATCTAATTCGTAATGAATGTTGCTCATATTGTTTGAAGCATCAGGAATGAAAGTACAGCATTGTTCCCCAATCAGGTGACAAACCCCTCCCTTGGAAGCAAGAAGGAAATCCAGAGCCATTCTGTTTTGTAAAACCATAGTTCTCATAGCTTGCATTTCTTTAGTCATTGCAGTGAAACCATTGTCTACAAGAGAAGTTAAGTTTTCTAATTCAACTGAAAGGCCATTAATTGTGTATGCATTGTTTCCCACACCATACGTAGGAATTAGTGTACTGAGGATGCCCTGCCAAATGGGTATTCTTGCTCGTTTCACATGATGTAAGTCACCCCTGCCTGGAACATCACCTGCATTTTTGTACAGAGAAACAGCTGGAAATAGACGGGATAAGTAACACACTCCTGACCAGTTTGCAGGAAGATATAAATAAGATCTTTGTCCACAAACCCACACCATGTCCTGAGGACATCCGTAACCATCCAGGCTAGGTAAGAAGGCAGTTCCTTCCGTCAAAACTTTATTTCCTATTTTACCATAAAACTGTGAGCCATTTGGGAATGCAGTGAAATTTAATGTTACAACATTTAGAGCAGGAAGTGTAACAGATTGATTCACATAAGATTTTGGCAACTTGACTGAGTCAGCTTCCAAAGGCCGACAAAAAGCTGTTCCTAAACAGGACACGTCCAGGGTAACATTACACCCAGTGGTATTACCCAAAAAGACAGAAGTGAGATGTGGCTGTGAAATGCAGAGACTGGGCAAAGGATGGTTGAACCTTCTCATTTTATACACGGCAGCAGCAGTAACACACGTTTTATTTGTTTCAGCAGAGAAATACCTGGGATCTCGCATTGGTCTGAATGTGACACTTGACACCCATGGAAACACTTTTTGAACATCTCCATCATTTGGAAGCAGTATCGCAAGTGATTCTGTCAAAGAGATAGGCACAGGCGTCAGCAGAGGATCTGGGAGGGTAGAATGTGGAATCATGGAACAAACAATACAGCTGTCATTTGTTATTTTTCTGGTCAGGTGTCGAGCTAACTGCCACCACTCATTGTCTTCTGGTTCATGATGGTTCACTTCATATGCAGCTCTGGTGCGACGGATCAGATCTCCTTGGGCCAACAGCTTGTGCACTGGTACTGCAAAAAGAATGATGAGGATAAGTGTGTAAACCTTCATCTTGTTGTGTCGTCACTGGTGATGATGATGATGAATTCAGGAATCCTCCTGTCTGTACTTGGGCAGTTCTGTGCTTCAAACTGAACTATTACTGAGGCAGGTGGGCCGTCATTGGAAGGTCTTCCAAGGGAAGAGGTTCTGGAGTCTTGACCTTCCCCAGCAGTTCAGCAGGTGGTGTCATGAGGTGGGGGTTGAACTGGTGAGGAGAGAACGCTGAGAACCCAGGTATGGTGAAGATGATGAATTTAATGGTGAAAATAAAGCTCAACAGTCCATACAGGCAGCACGGCAGAGACTAGCACACAGCTAAGTACCGGTAGCAACTGATTATAAGACTGAAAACGAGAGCTGAGTCGACACAGGACTTATCAGTTCAACTGTGAGCGAAAAACACAAAAAAAAAAACACAAAAACCAAGAAGAGTAA
>NW_006800073.1:57164-78152 GCF_000485575.1 Poecilia formosa
GTACAACTGGCGAGTAGACAAACGACAATAGACAAACACAACCAGGACTTAACAGTTCAACTGGCGTGACGAACTACGACATAGACAAGGACCCGACGAAGAACACAGACAACAGGTGGGTATAAATACACACGGGGTAATTAAGGGAATGAGACACACCTGGGGAGCAATCAACGGGGAGGACAGGACAGAGACTCACAGGGAAACGGGACTGAACACAGAAAACTCAAATATAAACACACAAAAACACGGATCTTGACAGGTGGTTCAGTTGTGAATGTCTTACAGTGGCTGGTGTGGATCCAGGAAGTGCACCCTTCAACTTTTAGAGCTGTGTGAGTGGTCAGTAGAACCTGATAGGGTCCCAACTAATGCCTGGACTTCCAATGGCAATGACAGCTGTCTTTCACCAGGACTCACTGGTTTGGCTGGAACGTGTGCAGAGGTTTATCAGCCTGATGGGACAGAGAGAGAGACCGTGACATAGACTTACAATACTCGAACATGCTATTTTCCTCAAAAGAGAAATTAGAAAACACTCTGATACTCAACATAATTAACTGAAACCCATGACAAGAGTTTCAATATAAATTTTCCACCACAACAGTAACATTTATTTAATGAAAAATGTAATTTGTTATGGCCAATTTATATAATTTTAAGGCAGAGCAGGCCAACTTCTTTAAAATATATTGTTATTTAAAGCAAGGTCAGAAAAATAAAGATGTTTGAAAAAAGTTAAAACTGTTTTTGTCATAATCAGATCATAATATTATGCCATAACTGGTTAAAAGGAAAGATAATTAATCTCCTATTAATAATTCATATTAACACAGAGACAAACAACCATGCACACACACACCTAGGGAGAATTTAGAGAGATCAATTAACCTGACAGTCATGTTTTTGGACTGTGGGAGGAAGCCGGAGTACCCAGAGACATGCAGATTCCATGCAGAAAGACCCTGGGCCAGAAATTGAACCCAGAACCTTATTGCTGCAAGGCAACAGCTCTACCAACTGTGCCACTGTGCTGCCTATGAGACTGAAACAATTCTGATGAAACTGTCTAAAACTAATTAAAAAGTTGCTGTCAAAGGTAACATGGCTAACCTAGACCTCTACTGATATGACATTGACATAATAACATTGACATAATAAGTTTAGATAATTTAGTTAGCCTAATGCAGCATGTCTGTGTTAGTTTCAGACTAAAAGACCAGGTTTCACAAAGCTTACTGTGTCAGCCGCCTTGCAGGGAGAGCAGAGCTGGGATTTGGTCCAATGAGGTTTTCCAGAGGCGAATTGGTCAGCAGCTCCTTTGAGTTGTGCAGCCTGAGGTTGAGCTTCAAATCCACCAGGCATTTTATAGGAAGCTGGATCTCCTGATCTCTCCCTCTGATTCACACTTTCCATTCAGTACACATGACGCGATAAACACCAATATTTACCAAGGTGTGTAAAGGTTAAGCTTATTTAGAGAAAGTACTCAGGTGGTCCATATGATTAAACGAACAAGATCTAACAGAGTAAAAGTTTTAACAGCTGAGAGGGGTTTTCTTTTATTAATTTCAGAATGAAATGTACAAATTAGGATTGTGGTTCTTTTGTCTGGTTCTGGATTGTTTTGGGGTTTTATTTTAGTTTCAACATTCAGTGCTCCTTAGTGTCTTTCTTTTAATTATATCATTCTTTTTCTGTTTTCCGTTAGTTCAGTTCTTTCTCAGTGATTCTAGTTTATTATGTTTGTAACTTTAGTTTAATTATGTTCCTTATGTCTACTCATTCTGTAGTGTTAGACTTATTCCCTCGCCCCTGTGGCACTTTCTCTCTCTCTCCCCTCACACCTGCAGCCAGATAGCCAATCAGAACAAGTCCAATTTTCTGGATTTACTCTCTGAGGACTTAAACACTTCTGCTGTCAAATTTCCCTGGATTTATGATTTTTTTGTTCTCCTCTGGCTCCCTGTGCTCCCATTGTTTTGTTTTTGTATGTTCTTATTTTTTCATTAAATATTCATAATCAACTCTCTACTTCTTTCATTTATTATGAAATTATGAGGTAGACTTGTTCACCTCATAACAACAGACCAAACCAAACACCAGATTAAAATCATATTAAAAGACACAATATATAAAAACTGCCACAAGGAGAAACAATCAAGACATTATTTCCCCCCTTTTCTCACATTTAATCTTAATTTCCTTCTGCTTTCATGATTCCATCTATAATTTCTTTTAGTTTGTTGTTGGTTTTAAATGTGTCAGATTAACATAATATTTTGATTTGATTACATAAATTTTTGTGAGAAACAAGGTAACAGAAGCTGTTTTCTACATTTTAGTTTATTTTCCTAACGTTATTCTCTGACATGTAAATAATTGTGTTACTTGATTATCTTTTTTGACTGATTAAATTCATATATTCAAAGTGTCAGGAGGACAGTAATCTCTCCAACCCCTGGATTGACCTCACCTCAACCTTTACTGGGTGAAGTCATCTTGTTTTAATTGCATATGATATTTTTCTTTCAAAGCAGCTTCAAATAGTTTAGTGTCTGGCAAAATATATCTTATAAAACTGTATCACCTCATCTGACGTGTGAATGAATGTCTCTCTGTGCAAAATGAAACCAGATTTGGGAACGAAGGAAGGAGTGAAGGCCAAGACAAACGTGGGATTCCTTGCAGTGAAAATATTCCGCTGATCTTCCAGAGAAGTCACTGAGTAAATATGTGCAAGAAATAAAAACTCTATTCATATATTTTATTTCAGTTTGGGGAGATGCAATAAAGCTTCATAAAAAACGAAATGATAAATTCAGTCTGAAAAAAGTTTATTAAATCGATCTGATTTAACTTCATCTTTATGACAAGTATGGAAAACATTTGAAAGTGATGGACCTGAAGATGAAAAAGAGAGAAAAGTTTAAAGGGAAAGAATGACATAAAAGCAGAGGACAAATAAGGATAGAGAGAATATATGACAAAACCCTGGATGACTAGAAAAAAAACAACATAGCAACACAGTGGTGCAGTTGGTAGAGCTGTTGTCTTGTTTCAAGAAGGTTCTGGGTTCAATTCCCGGCCCGGGGTCTTTCTGCATGGAGTTTGCATGTTCTCCCTGTGCATGGTGGGTTCTCTCTGGGTGCTCAGGTTTTCTCCCACAATCCAAAAACATGACCGTTAGTCATGGTCTCTCTAAATTCTCCCTAGGTGTGTGTGCATGGTTGTGTGTCCTGTCTGTCTCTGTGTTGCCCTGCGACAGACTGGCGACCTGTCCAGGGTGACCCTGCCTCTTACCTGGAACGTTAGCTGGAGAGACACCAGCAATCCTCTCGACCCCATTAAGGACAAGAGTGTACAGAAAATGGATGGATGGAATTGGTGCTATTTAAATGTAGTGAATTACTGCAGCTGTGTTTGGACTCTTATTTTCTCCGGCCTCCTACCAGATCAGACCACTGATGACATGTTTACCTGCAAGGCGAGACAAACTGGGTATTTCCTGCAGAGATTAAGTACACAGCTGAGCATCTAAAGAAATCCCTGAGTAAATATGTATAAGAGGAAAAAATCTCTATTAATACTGCGGTATGAATGACGACATGTTTATCTGAACGCTGTCATTCAACCAGGTGGCGTCCTGAAGACGATGTTTAAAATATTTTCTGCTTCTTTATCAACCTGACAATCATCATTTGTTCAAAGGTTCAAAGGTTAATGCTATGTTTCTTTTTGCTGAGGCATCACTGTTTATGGCAGGCCATTTTAACATAAAATCGCCTTTGTCTGACAGTCTGTAATGACATTGTAGATGTATAAAAATGAGTTTTGACTAAAAAAAAATGTTCTCTATCCTGAATGGTAATTTAAAGGTAATATCTGTGTTTACGTTCTGAATAGTAAGAAGGATAATTCAATGTAGCTTCACTTGATTTGTTAGTTGAAGGGTCACACACCAGTTATTACAATAACAACATATCAATATGAATGACAATAATTATTCATATCCAGTTTGGTGTAAATCAGAGCATGTTTCTGTGATTTAGGCTGCTTCCACACCTGCCCAGTTCGGTCCTTTATAATCCAACTTCAGTTCATTTGCCTTGAAAGTCCAGTTCATTTGGGTAGATGTGAATGTCTAATCAAACTCTGATGCGGACCGAAGAAGTGACGTCTGGTCATTGACAAACCTCGGTCTCGGTTCGGTTGAAGTGAAATCTGGTGCAGTTCGAATTCATATGTGAATGTCAACCTAATAGGAGACCTCGTTGAAAACAGGAAGTGGACTCTGGCGCAGTGCATTCTGGGTAACCAAAGCAAACATGATAGTCTAACACTAGCGGGAGAAATGTTTTGGGATCTGTTCCCAAAGACAAAAGAGAAGTCCTACAAATGCCAAGGTCTGATGCCACTATATATATATTTTATCATTTAATAAAGAAGAAAGTTGTGTTCAGTGTCTAGATCAGAGGGTTTTGTGTTTGTTTTTTCAGTAGTTCTTGGTGCAGCGCCCCCAGAGGCGAGGAGGGGAACAGGTAGCTCAAACGGTTTGGTTTGTTTGACACAGTTCAGTTTGAAAGCAAAAAATCTGTCATCAGTTTCAATATATTTTATTGATCACTTTCTGGCTGAGACTTCATTCCAACCTGAAACTGGAGTGAAACTGGATTCATGTTCTGCGAAAAACAAAATCTTAATAAAATCTTAAATTATGATTCAAAAAAATCAAACAGCAAATGTCTGATTCTGCTGATCACAGTAGAAAACTGATCACAGATTTTTCTGTTCAGCCTCAGAGTGTTCTTGGTCGTGAGCAGTTCCTGGTTCTTGGTGCTTTCAGTTGTCAGACGTCTGAGCCAAGATGAAAGCAGGTTATTAATAATCGTCTGTCCTATGCAGAATCTCAGTTGGATTAACATAAACATGTTTAACTGAAGAAACTCTTAAAATAATCTATGACTGAGAAACTGAAGATGTTATTAGAACACATCATTCCAGTCCCATCAGCAGCGCAGGCGTACTGCTTCTCCAGATATTCTCTGTCAAACTTCTGTCCAACAGAAATGTCAGTCAGACAGGCGTCCAGGTGGACGGTGGCTTTGAACCTGGACTGGAGCAGAACCAGAGACAGGGCCAAGGTGACCACAGAGAACGGGACAATCTCTGCTTTTTCTTCTGGGACGATGAAGGGGATGATGATCCGGTTTCTCCCAATAGGACCATATTTTTTAGTGAGAGATTCAAAGCTTTTCCAAACCCCATCGTCTGGTCGTAGAGGACTAACTGAGATGTTTGGGATCATCTGGTCTCCTGCCTGCCTCATTGAGTTCCAGCGGTCCGGTAGTTTCACAGGTCGATGTTTTTCATCAGGAACTGGACATCCATCTTTCTTGTAGCAGTAGAAAACTCTGTGCTGAGGCTTCAGCCGTCCTGTAGCGATGGCGTGTGTTATCTCTGCACCCCCAGAGACACAGTTCCAGGGAGCATAAAGAACCACGTCCCTGATGGAGGCCAGAGGCAGCAGGCAGCTGGCTGGGATCATGAAATCTCCGATTGATCCATGAGCCACAAAGGTGATGTCCACAGTGTCACTGTGATTCTTCTTCTCCTCCTCATTTATGTGTTTTTTAAAGAAATTAAACATGTCCACCAGCTGGTAGAAGGTGGAGGGTTTTTCTTTGAGCCACTTGAGGACAGTTTGATTGGTGCAGTTGTCTTCTGCAAGCTTCATCAGCCTCTTCCACTCGTCTGAGCCCTTTGTGCTTTCAAGGATGTGAATATGTTTCCGGAAAGTTGCCCTGCAGAAAAAATAGAATAATTAAAATAAAATACATCTGGTGCATTCTTGTAAAGTATGACATGTCCTGGTAATCACCCCCTAAACCAGAATCAGAGTGTATTAGTAAAATCTATTAACAAACTCTCAATATCAGTAAACATGTCTCTGTCTTGATACTTCTTCAAATTAAATACTGAACATCTTTTCACATTGAACTGTCTCTTCAGGATTTTATTGTTTTTGTGTGAATTATTTTGCAATCAAAGTGACTGAGGTGCTAATTTAGAAATATTTTCAATGAATTTTGTTATATTTGCATTTATGCAGGCGGTACATGTGACTCATTACATCATCAAAGACTAAAACTTGACACCAAGCAAGGCTGAGGCGGTAGAAGTAGGAAACAATGCCACCTGCAGGTGATAGTTAGCTATTACTTCAACCAAAGGTTTTTGACCATTTTTGCAGAAAATTAGCAATAAACTCACAATTATGTAGTGTGAAAAAGAGTGGGGATCAGTTGATTTAGCGTGAATTTCCACACAAAACTAAAAGGACTGACTGATGAAATTTGGCAGTAAAACGATAAAACTGCTTTGATTTAATTGATAAAATATTTAAAGACACAACTGTTATCTTGAAGTTTCTTTGCAGCCCCGTTGTGTCTAGAGGGCCACATAGGAAGGAATGGCGGGCCCAATTTGGTCCTCGAGCTCTGAGTTTGACACTTGTGGTCCTCCATACTCCTTCTGCAGTAGTTACACAGCAAACTGGCCAGAGTGAAAATATCAGTGTTTACCGATTAGAGTACTGTGTTGAGACTTTAGTGTTGTATTTAGTGTATTCGTTGTAATCACGGATTTGCAGCGAACGCTTTTCCAAGGTAAGAAGACTAATTTCATATACTTTATAAGTAAGTGTGATTAGAAAGATGATATCAAATATTGCATTATGGAGAAGGTACTGTGTGTAACCTTTAGTAACCATGGAGACAATGCTGCACTGTCATGTAGCCTAGCATGTATGGAAAAAAAACTGGTTAGCATCCCCTCTTTTGTACCTGTTTAAGGCTTCTTTAGTGTAACGGGAAACGCCATTTATAGTATAGTGATATAAATTATGTTGTGTGACTTCAGGGAAAGTTGGCAATTTGACTAACACGTCAAAGGGAGGATTTATGGGTCTATTTCTAAGCTAGCTATTTCAAACTCTTGTAAATATCACCGTCTATGATCCCAAACCAGGTGTGTTACGTTCACAGACAAATTAGCTTCACTCAAACAAGTGGAAGCCATGAATAAACTGGCAAAAACAACTTGGGAAAACAATTTAAGCTGTTCTATACTTCCGACCCTCTCTTCCGACTTCCATAATTGGTGCCTTGAATGATTAACTGACGTAGTTGTAACGGGTCAATGCTTTCAACACCAGAATGCAAATGTTAAGCATCCAGATACTTGGTCAAGATTGCTTCTGGAAGAATCTCGCCAACGCCATTTTGTTTTACCCACCTTGAAGAGGGGGAGTATGTATGTAGCTAACTTTTTAAACGTTATTTTAGGTCATTTGTAATTGTTGTTGTTAAATACACTAATATTTTGAGTTGTGTTTAAGCTTTTGGTGGATGGATTGAAACCCTAATTATTTTTTAAGCCTTTATAATAACCAGTACTGAGTCTAGGGAGGACCTTTGGCTGAGTCTGCTTTTTAATAATTGTTTTAATTGAGCATAAAGTGTTTATTTCAGGGTACACCACTGACATTGAACTGGACATAGATCCAGTCTTAGCCCTTATTATATGGTAGACTTGCTGCTGTGTCATTGTCCTGCTGAGATTGAGTTCACAAACTGCAACATAAAATGATAAATTTAACAGAAAATGTCTATTTGTTTTTTATGGTTTTGCTGAAGTTGTTTCCTTTGATATGTTTGCTTTCTGTAACCGAAGAATTCATTTCAACCAACCAAAGTTGTACTAGATTTCACTTTCACTTTTGCTCAGAATATCAGTAACATTTTTTTGACGTCTTTTAAACTTTGAGAAACTTACAAAATTAACTGTGTTTCCAGCTTCACTAGAGAAATCAGCAGATCCTGGAGTAGATCAGTTTTCAGGTCGTTCATGGTTGATGGATAATCAGGATCAAAAACAAAACTCTTAACCTGGGGAAGGAAAACAAAATCATTTTACAATGAGAAAATTCTGAACTGCTGAACCAGTTTTTTAATTTTAATCTAAATTTCCACATTTCTGTTCGCTATACTTTCATTAAAAAACAGAAACTCTGTATGACCGAACAATGTTTTCTCTGATGTAATAACCAGATTCGAGTGCAGAATAAATCTATTGCTAACTATTTAATAATATTTGCTAATAATACTGTGAGTTTATTAAAGCTAAGCTGCATTTTCTCTTACCTGCCGCAGATCGTTCAGGTAAAAATGATGAGGGCGTTTAACAGGTAAAATCCAGCAGCCTTATTTATAGACCTCGGGTCATATTACATCATGTACACGCCTTATAAAATTCCTGCCATAAAAAATAAACAACAACACTGAAAGAGAAACCTGTGAATCCCCTGAGACTCCAGTCTGTGAATGTCAAGGTTTTAAAGTTTATTGACCTCAGTAAACACCAGAGTTCAGCTCAAACTGAGCAGAAAAACCTGCTTGTCCTGCAGCAGGATCTGCTCTGTGATGCTGGCATCTGGTAGAAACTCAGCAAACAGAAATAATCATTAGGTTTGTATAATGTATCTTGTATTTCTGGCTTTGTACTCCTTACTCTTCACACTGGAGGAGTTTTATGCAAGGTAATCACAATGACATCATTCTACATACCAACAATTGATATGAAAACACACCTCTGACCTGGTTTGGCTCAGGAATCTCTGCCAAACGTCTTCCTGCCAATCAGCTGATTTACTGTAACTCAGCAGCTCTCCACATGTTTTACCTGAAAACAGCAGAAACACGGCAGCTGCTTCACAGGCTCCTGGTAGCCTTTCCTTTAAATGTGCAAACCCTGAACTGATGCATGAATCAGTAAATATAAATATGTTAAAGTCTGAACCAAGAAATACTTTAGACATGAGAGCCATAGAGGAGAAACACAGGACAGAACAACATGTTCTGTAAGATTATAGATTTTTAATTTGTGATTTTTGCCTGTGACTTATTGTATTACGACTAATTTCTGATGTTATTCATCTCAGTCTCAGATTCTCTTCAGTTTTTATTTCTCCCATTTTACTGTTTATATAAAACTGATGTGTAAGAGCTTCAGAGTTTGACTCGGCCGCTCTCTCTTTATGATGTCCAGCTCTTTGGGAAGAGAAAACAGATTTTTAATCATTCCAATTTGTCCATCAGCCATTGTGGGTGTAAAAAAACAAACTAATTTATAAGTAAGCTAGCAACATCTGGTCATCCAGTTAGAGAGCAGAACATGTCTGACATCATCTTCCAGCAGGCGCTGAGGACAATCTGTCAGCTGATTGGTTAAAACAACAGTTGCACTGCTGTATTGTGGATTGAATGTAGTTCTGCTCTCCTGATTCTGAAGTCCCTGCAGATTAGACTGACCCTAGCAACACATGGAGAAGGAAATCTGATTGGATGAAAGTTTGCTAATCCACACAGGCAGGTATGGGAAGCAGCGCAGCCAAGAGATACATTACACAAAAAAACAGTAGATTACTGACAGTAAATTAAAACCATTTATTTGAACAAACATGATAATCTAGACATGTTATTGATTCTGATTGTGTTCAGTTGTACTTAGAAAGCCTTGCAGGCCACAACTGCTGGGAGACGAGTTCAGGTGAAGTGGTGTTCACTGTTAGGAATACATTTGATGTGTTTCTGTTTATGTGTTTGAAATAAATGTTTAAATATGACAAAGCAGCAGAGGGAACTTAATTTTTAATTTTTTTTTTAGAAAGACTCAAAATAAAAATTTGATGTTAATTATAATTAAAAGTTGTCTGGTGCAGTCGATGGTCTCACACTGTGACTCCTGCCACAGCCTCCTACCTGGTCTTCCTGCCTGTGAAACACCTGCAGATGGTCCAGAACCTTTTTGTTAACTTCTGTTTCTGTCTGGACTTTTGCTGCATTTTTTCCAGCCTGTTAGTAAACCTAAAGACTTTCTCTCTCAGAAGAAGCTCTGACTCCACCAGATCACCAACCAGCTCTGAGGATGAACCTCCACATTGTCTTCATGATGTAAATTTGTTTTTGTTTTTTTTAATGAGGAGTTAGCTACATTTTCAACAACAAAAAATGCTGTGTTACCAACACCAAGTGCTTAATAAACATGATTTGATTTAAAGATAACTGGGCAGAATTTTTCTCCTTGTTAATCTAACATTTCTCTTTCATACATTTTATTTATTGTTGACTTTCAGGGCCCTGTGATGGACTGGTGACCTGTCCATGGTGAGCCCTGCCTCTCATCTGATGGCTGCTGGAGATGGGCACCACCAGCCCCCCTCACCACCCTGCAAGGATCAGTGTGTTCAGATCATGGATGGAAAGATTTTAAGGTAATTTGTCTCCTTAAGTCCACACTTAAAACAGCTTCATAGTTATTGCCAACATCAACTGATTCTATGACATTGCTAAGTATTTTTTTTCTACTTCTAACATAAACAGGCAAAGAAGAAACCCAGAAATGTTTTTCCACCACAGGCATCCGGTCCCAATCATCATCAGTTCTCATGATGTCACATACACAGCGAGTCCACAACGTCTTGAAATTGTATTTTTTTTGCCATTTTTTGTTCTCTTTAAATACAAATGCTTTCTCTGTTTAATTGCTCTATTGTTCTTTTTTGTAGGTTTCTGTAAGGTGAAGTGAATGGGAATGTTCTGTTGTTGATCCTCACTCATGTTAGGAACATACCAACAGTGTCATGAAGTGTCATTCAGTAAATAATGACAATTTTAATGAGAATTTGCTTTAAAAGTTGGATGAAAGGTTTTATATTATGTTTATGACAGTGTCAATTATAATTTTTGTTCTTTAAAGTAATAACTTTAATGTTTTCTGTCACTTAAATTTTCATGTTCATTGTGTTCACTTTTGACTTGTAAACTGATAATTTATGTAAAGTTCATAAAATTGTGAGTAAAATTGGACAATTTTAAAATGTCGGTAATAAAACAAATATTTGAATTACATTGAACATCTTGTGTAATTAATCTTTCTGTGTAATTGTAGCCTAAAACAAAGTAAGTACTGTAGTGTAGTTATGCATGTAATGTACAAAATAGGAAAGTAGGAATAAAGAAGACTTTTATGAGTAATAAAAATTGTTCTTTATTAGCAATAGCAGTAACTCAAAACTAACAATTAAGTATAATTTAAATACATTACTGTTATATTAGCAGTATATTTAAAATATATTTAAAGTATATTAAAAGTGTATTTTTAATATAATTCTATGACAGAATTAGTACACTCAAAATATACTAATCAAGCTCTTATATAGCTCTTATATAAGTATAAAAAATTTATACTTAAAGTATACTAAGTACAACTTGAAGTTGTTCCAAAAAAAGTATGTTTAAGTATACAAAGTATACTAAAAGTTGTAATTTAATACCATTTAAATACTATTAAAATATACTAAGCACAAAAAAGTTGTTCCAAAATAGTACAGTTTAAGTACATCAATGCTAAAGTATGTTCAAATTTAGTATACTAAAGTATACTTTTTTTTACTAGGGTATCCATCTCCATTAATTGTCACGATCCGTGTTTCTGTGTGTTTATTTTTGAGTTTTTTCCTGTGTAGTCCTGTTCCTGTGAGTCTCAGTCCTGTCCTCCCCGTTGATTGCTCCCCAGGTGTGTCTCATTCCCCTGACTACCCCGTGTGTATTTAAACCCACCTGTTGTCTGTGTTCCTCGTTGGGTCCTTGTCTAAGTTTGTCTATGTCTAACGTCTTGTGTTCGCGCCAGTTGAACCGCTAAGTCCTGGTTTGCGTTAGCTCTCGTCTCCAAGTCCTGTTTATCAGTTGCTACCGGTATTTGGCTGTGTGCCTGTCTCTCTGCCGTGCTGCCTGTGTTGGACTGTTTTGAGCCTTCATTAAATAATCATCATCACCATAACCTGGGTCTCAGCGTCTCTCCTCACCACCAACCACCACACTTCATGACATTAATTAAACTAAGGTTTAATGGAGATGTTGCTTAAACAGATGTAACAGCTTCATAGTTAAAATATACAAACTATTAAATGATTATGACTCAGTCTGATGTATTTTGATGTCGAGCCCCAACACAGCAGAATATTTCACAATAGAAATGCATGAGAGCCAAAGAGTTTATTGAAAAATACCAGAGAAGAATAAGAAAAGGAGGGGAGGGAACTTAGTCACATTTCCTAAACATGCAGTAGTTGTTGCAAAATTAAAAATAATAAAGGAGCTTGTTATTAACCAGATCCCTGTGACCCCAAGCTGAGTGTCTGATTATTCCCTCTGCATCCCAACACTTAGCTGCCTTACAGTCCTTGACTGTTTATAAAATATCTCTGTAAAGGGAGAAACCACACAAAGTGTCTGCAAGATGTAAGATTTCTCATTTATTGACAGGAATTACAGCATATATATAGTGGCACAAAGTCCCCCCCTTTCCCAAATGTGTGATTGGTTTATAATCTATTAGCAAATCACAAACAGTTGTCTAATAAGAATCAACACAGCATCACATGAGTCTGTTGACTTTCTGACATCAGAGATTGGGTTGATGAAAACGGCTTTCTGCATAATTTCTGTAGCTGTGACGTGTGAAAGCAGGATGTGAAGCCAATAAACAAAATTGTTAATGCTCCAGTGGTCTTGGTATACAAAAGGAAATATGAGAACAACTGGTGTAATTTTAGTACAGAGTAGGCCCCTGGCCTAGACCTACAGGGGTCCAACATGGGTAGCAGAACATGCCGTGAGGCTGACTGATTTTAGTGACATAGTGAGTGTAAAATATTGAATAAAATGTTGTGCCACATGACTGCTTTATTTTCACTCTTATATTTAACTTTATGACACACAAAACTACAAATGAATCGTCCTTATTGTCTCCAGGTGCATTCTGGGTAAACGTCATCATCAGTCATCTAGCAACAAATGGCAAACTAGCTAAAGCATTTCTAGGGATTACGTTAACATGTTTTGAATTTGTGTTGTTTCATCATTAGTGACCAGTAGCCTGATGTTTCTGTTCTTCTCTTGGTTGGTTTGTTGTACTTCATGTCAGATGGATTTCAGAATGACAGAGCCGCTCTTTCTGGTGGTGAAACTTGTTAGCTCCGCTGTTGCAGGCATGTTGTAAAGTTAAATTATCATGAGCTTTATTATTTGGGCCCGGTCATTAGCCCCACCCCCTGGCAGACGCCGACTTGTTCCGCTTCTGTGTCACATGTTTGCCTGAGGAGCGGAGGCAGCAGTATGGCGTCTTGTCTGGAGCTTATTATAACAAGGTAAGTTCCATGTTAAAATGATCATTTTTTTTGACTATTTTTTATGGAGGCATTATTCTTCCGTTTACACAAGAGTATCGATTCATATACATCAGGGGTGTCAAAGTCAAATGGATGGAGGGCCAAATAAAAAATTTAGCTACAAGCCGAGGGCCGGACTGATCGAATGTTCATTGAAATTTTTTTAAATGACGCATATAGTCTAGTGAACCTAATTGAACCTACTGAAAACCTAACAAATATATTCCAATATGATCCGATAAATAAAGCAATATTTTCTTATGGCTCTGTCAGTAATCTTTAATTTTCAACAGACACAACTGAAATATTTTTAAAATATAATTGGATTGAAATACAATAAAATAAAGTGCAAAAATCTATTAATCCACATATGTCAGAGTCAAGGCATTTAGATGTGTCGCCGGCGAATTACGGTACTGCAAATTTAGATGTGTCGCCGGCGACACATCTAAATTTGCAGTACCGTAATTCCACCACACGTAGCGCTAAGTGGAAAAATTCCAACGGTTTCTGAAAGGGGAGACGTTGCACTTTCCAGCAAGTATCGGGTTAATACGGTAACTTCGCAGCTGCAGCTGCAGAGAGTGTAATTAATCCGGGGGGCACTCGTTTAATAGACGGTATATTTCGGCAATAACTTGGTGGATATTGAAAGTTCCGGTTGTTATGGATACATGGGTAAGTACATCATCTCACAGAACATTTAAAGAACTACTTACAGTTCAAATAAGGAAGATATTTTTTTTCAGACGGGGGGCCGGCTTGCTGCGGTCTGCGGGCCGGTTCTAATAATAAATCAAGATCATCCCAGGGGCCGTAAAAAACCTTCTCGCGGGCCGGATGTGGCCCACGGGCCTTGACTCTGACATATGTGATATACATAGTTTGCTTAACGTACGCTTATTTGTTTGGATATCATGGTATATACGACTATTTATTATCTTAACCGAACATTGAAACTGTCTGAAAATCTGGAGGCCATTTGAGTTAACATTATTTAACTGCGGAGGTCGTTTTCTTTAAGTTTTTGGCTGTAGACTGCAAAATGGGGAAGTGGCTGTGCTGGACCGTTGGCTTGATCTAAGCCACAGGTGTCAAACTCCAGTCCTGGAGGGCCACTGTCCTGCAACATTTAGATGTACCTCTGCTGCACCACACCTGAATACAATAATTAGGTGATTAGCAGGACTCTGGAGAACTTATCTACGCAATGAGGAGGCAATTGAGCCATTTGACTCTGGTGTTTTGTACCTGTGGCAAATCTAAAAACTGCCTAAATGTTTTCTCTTTGTCAGCGTGTCATGTTGGTGACTGAAGCCTGTTATGATGACTCCAATACATTTCTTCAGACAGGTTGGCAAGACTTTTAATGCTGTCCAAATATTTTTCTATAAGCTGACTAATTTCTGTAGTAATTATTTCTGACTTTTTTATGCTTTATCTTGTTAACCGGGTGGGGAGAGTAATTTGAATGAATATGACGGTGACACACACAGGTGAGTCTGATTAGTTTTGTTCACACTTCTTTTAAAAATATTTATTTATTATCCTAATATTTCCGCTATATTTCTTGTTTTTCCTTCCAGGCTGGAAGCCTTCCTCCTTCATGTTGGCGAAAACAAGAGCAGCACCAAAGACACTTCACCATCAGTGATTCCAAGACCATGGCTGCTTCCAATGAACTTTCAAAGCACACTTCACCTTCAGTGCAAAGTACCATGAATGAATGACCTTTGTTGATTATTGCTGTCAGTGCTGTTTGATGTTTTGAAATAAAAGTAGATTATATACTGCAAATGGTGCTGGTGTTTTTGTAGATTCAAGTGGCATCTAATGTGTTTTAAATGAATTTGGGGATTATTTATGGCCAGTAGTTTCTGGGAAAAAAAAGGTTTTAATTGCTCTAGAGGCTTTTATTTGATAGTAAATTGACAAAAAAAAGTGGGTAATAAGAGAAGGGGTAGATAGGAAAAGCAAACCCACGACGCCGCATTGAAAACTAGAGCCTCCATATGTGGGTTGTGCTTAACACCTTTCTGTTATATTGACACGTTCACAGTGTTAACTTTTGACAAAATACACAAGTGTTGAGTAAGTAAACACTGATGTGTGTTTAATTTCAACTACTGTAAGTGTTCATTCAACTATATCACAAATAACACTTTCAAAAGTGTAATTTGTACACCATCCAGAGTGGACCAATATAGACACTTTCAAAATGTTGAATTCAACTCTGTAGGAGTTGATGGAACACTTCCAAATTTGCTGTGTAATAACTATAAAACCCAGAGATCTGTTACCTGAGGGAGGAGCATCCTCTTATTATAATTTCTATATTTATATTGGCAGAACACATTTTTAACAAAATAAACTGCTAATAAAACATATTCATTATCTTTTCTATCCATGCTACATTGAAGATGTTATTAGAACATTTCATTCCAGTCCCATCAACAGCGTAGGCGTACTGCTTCTCCAGATATTCTCTGTCAAACTTCTGTCCAGTAGAGTGGTCAGTCAGACAGGCATACAGGTGGATGGTGGCTTTGAACCTGGACTGCAGCAGAACCAGGGACAGGGCCAAGGTGACCACAGAGAACGGGACACTGTCTGATTCTTTTCCTGGGAGGATGAAGGGAATGACGATCCGGTTTCTCCCAACAGGACCGTGTAGTTTGGTGAGAGACTCAAAGTACTTCCAAACACCATCATCTGGTCGTAGAGGACTAACTGAGATGTTTGGGATCATCTGGTCTCCTGCCTGCCTCATTGAGTTCCAGCGGTCCGGTAGTTTCACAGGTCGATGTTTTTCATCAGGAACTGGACATCCATCCTTCTTGTAGCAGTAGAAAACTCTATGCTGAGGCTTCAGTCGTCCTGTGGCGACTGCGTATGCTAAACCACAGGAGACACAGTTCCAGGGAGCGTAGAGAACCACGTCCCTGATGGAGGCCAAAGGCAGCAGGCAGCTGGCTGGGATCATGAAGTCTCTGATACATCCATGAGCCATGAAGGTGATGTCCACAGTATCACTGTGGTTCTTCTTCTCCTCCTCATCTATGTGTTTTTTAAAGAAGTTGAACATCTCCACCAGTTTGGTGAAGGAGTTTTCTCTCAGCCACTTCAAAACGACTGGATTTGAACAATTTCTCTCTGCGAGTTTCATCAATCGTCTCTTTTCTTCGGAGCTCCTTGTTCTTTGTGAAAATTTTACATCTTTGTAGATGTTCTGCCTGTAGAAAGAAAATGATGAATATTTAGTAAGAATATGTGTCTGTTGCCTCCTTACTGTCACTATAAAGCAGCAAGATATATTCCTATCTTTGCCAGATCTCATTACAGTTGATCCCGGTTCAGTACTTGTGTATTTTCCAGGCCATGACTGAGTTAATCATTGTTTGAGACTTTGAATCCATGTAGATTAATCCCCAGCAGAGAGGGGCAAAAAGCTATGTGATATACTTCAAACCTTTCATTTGAGCCAACAGGTTACATACACTAAAACACATGAAAAAATATGCTTTAGGAAATTATGAACAAAAATATCAGCAATGCTCTTTGCCACAGTTGATAGATTAACAAACTTACAGCCTCCAATCTTCACTCTACCAGCGGCTATCCCCAAACATAATAATGTAGAGAAAATGGCTAAATTCAGCTCCTCCTCCTGCTGTCTTGATTTCCTACTCATGATTTTCCTTAAGAATGTTCTGCCTGTCGTTGAATCTGATCTCATTCAGATAGTAAACTGATTCCTCTCATCGGGTTTTTTCCCTCAGTCATACAAAACAAGAGTTATCATAACAATTTGGACAAATCTATATTCTCCCACTAGCTCAGATTATGAGAAGTAATACCATTAGCTACCATAACTGTACAGATGGTCCACAGCTCACCATCCAATCACTGAACAGACAGAACAGATAAATGTCTGGATGAGCCACAACTTTCTCCAGATGAACAGAAACAAAACTAAAGTTATTTGGACCTAAAGATGAACGATCCAGAGTCAAAGCACAGCTTCAGTTATTACAACTGGAAACTAGAGATCAGGATGAACTCTGACCTCAACCCACCTGTCTAGAGACACCTTGTTTCATAATAACTGGAACAGTGATTAATTCTGGTCTTCATTCCAACATTTGATGATTTTGATGATGATATTTGACAACATAACTGGTTACTGTGTTGTTTTTAACAGAATTAAACTTCCTTGTAGCTCAAATGTTCTGCAAATAGATTTGACTTCTTCATTTTAATGCATTGACCAAAACAAACACATCAACCTAAATGATATTTCTCCTAAGAGCATTCTGCAGCAGAATTAGATGCCACTCAGTAATTTCTCATTAAATATTTCCCATCAGGAAACTCACAGCATCATACTCCGTCTTCCCAGCTGTAGAGAAGCCAGTTTGTGGCGTAGGTCACTTTTCGGGTCACTCATGGTTGGTGGATCAACTGGAACTAAAAACTAAACTGTTAACTTGCAGAAAAAAACAAAATCATTTTACAATAAGAAAATACTGAAGTTCTGTTTTTTTTTTGTTTTAACCTAAATTCCCTCATTCCTTTCAGCTGTAAGAATTTCTACTCAATAACAGAAACTATGACTGAACAGCTTTGTCTCTAGAATAAGAACCAGATTCTGTTCAGAATAAATTACTACAGTAATAGTGTGAATTTATTAGAGCAAAGCTTCAGCTTGTCCTACCTGTTGCAGGTGAAATTGATGCAGTCATCTAAACAGGTAAAAGACCAGCAGCCTTATTTAGAAACCTTGAATCATATTACGTCATGGGCAACACGCCTCAACGAGAAACAAACAAAAAGTGAAAGAGAAACTTCAAAAAATCCCCGGAGACTCCAGTCTGTGAATGTCAAGGTTTTACAGTTTATTGACCTCTATAAACACCAGAGTCCATCCAACACTGAGCAGAAAACCTGTTCATCCTGCAGCAGGATTTGCTCTGTGATGCTGGCATGGAGTCAAATCTGGTAGAAACTCAGCAAACAGAAATAATCATTAGGTTTGTTTTAGTGTATTTGTTTTATTTCTGTCTCTGTCCTCTTCACATCTCACCGAGTTATAATGGAGTTTTATTCGAAGTAATCACAATAACATCATCTTGCATATCAAAGACTGATATTAAAACACACCCCTGACCTGGTTTGACAGGAATCTGCCGGACTTTATAACAGAGGCTGATTCTTCCTGTAAATCGGCTGATTTACTGTAACTCAGCAGCTCTCCACATGTTTTACATGAAAACAGCAGAAACACGGCAGCTGCTTCACAGGCTCCTGGTAGCCTTTCCTTTAAATGTGCAAACCCTGAACTGATGCATGAATCAGTAAATATAAAGATTATGTTAAAGTCTGAACCAAGAAATACTTTAGACATGAGAGCCATAGAGGAGAAACACAGGAGAGAACATGTTCTGTAAGATTATAGATTTTTAATTTGTGATTCTTGCCTGTGACTTGTATTGTGACTAATTTCTTATGATGTTATTCATCTCAGTCTCAGATTCTCTTCAGTTTTTATTTCTCCCATTTTACTGTTTCTATAAAACTGATGTGTAAGAGCTTCAGAGTTTGACTCGGCCGCTCTCTCTTTATGATGTCCAGCTCTTTGGGAAGAGAAAAAAGATTTTTAATCATTCCAATTTCTCCATCAGCCATTGTGGGTGTAAAACACCAAACTAATTTATAAGCAAGTAATTTACAGAACAACATGTATGGCTCTGATCATCCAAACACCATGTTCTGTATATGGACAGAACCTGTCTGACATCATCTTCCAGCAGGCGCTGAGGACAATCTGTCAGCTGATTGGTTAAAACACTGACAGTATATTATGGACTGAACTAGTTCTGCTCTCCTGACTCTGAAGTCCCTGCAGATTAGACTGACCCTCGCAACACATAATGACTGGAATCTGATTGGATGAAACTTTGCTAATCCACACAGGCAGGTATGGGAAGCAGCACAGCCAAGAGATACATTACAAAAACAATCAGTAGATTACTGACAGTAAATTAAAACCATTTATTTGAACAAACATGGGAATGTAGGTTGTAGATATTTTATTGGTTCTGATTGTATTTAGTTGTGTGAAGAAAGTCTTGAAGGCCCTGAGAGCCCAAAACTGCTGGGAGACGAATTCAGTCTGGGATCCATGAGAAGAAATGACTGATGACTGATTTAGTTCTTTTGATTTAGTTCTTTTGATTTTAAACAACTTAAGTTTTGCTTTCTGGAGGAACCAGTCTGTGGGAAAAATTGTTATTATGGTCAATAAATTATCCTTTTGTTTACTTTGTTTTCAACAGTTTCTGTGCATCTTATACAAACCCACTAACCTCCTTAAATATTTCTTTGATCCATTTTTGTAAATGATCTGAATCTTAGTCAGAAGTGAGGAAAAGCTGGCTTGGCTTTTGGTTAACCTGATAAACTAAGTTATTCAACTCAGAGTTTATCCTGTAGCAGCTTCATTTATACTCTGACAGCAACATTTTCAACAGGAAACAAGAATCTGTGCTGCAGTAAATCTATGAGTTTACTGCGCAAAGAAAAACACCAGATTAAATATTTTCTCTGAAATTGAATCTGTTCAGTAATCAGTCTAAATAATCTGAATTCGCATCACTGGTTTTCAAGAGAACTTTCAAGTCAAGTTTACACTTTTTACAAACAAAGAATATTTAGTTTATAACATCATGTCTGCTGTTATATAACTGATTTAAATCAAATAAATACAAATTATGAATCAATAACTTATCTTGTACACAAACAAAAACTGTAAAAAAAAAAAACAGGTAAATGTACCGTAGAAATTTGAAGGAATTTTTCCGTTTTTAGTTTTACAGGTATTTCTACTGTATTTTTAATTTTACGCATTGCATCATGGGAACAAGAACATTCGCGAAGCGCGAAAACTGGTCAGACGACATTTCAAGCTCCCTAGCCGGACCCTGCAACATATATCTTTTGGACTTCGGTTGGATTAAGAGTTGGAGTTGCCTTTCTGCCACCTCCCTGGTAAAGTAAAATAAATAAGAACACTTTCTTTTCTATGAATAATATTTTGAAATATTTGTAGTTTACTTTGTGAGAGTCCTGGTGTGCCAGGAGTCTCACAATAATTTATACCTTTTATTTTTTTTATTTTATTTTTTTTACAATGCTGCGTTTGCTTGTGTATTATAAAAGTAAAACACGGTGACTGCTGTACTACTATTATTTAATTTATTTATTTTACCGAACTCAAAGTACCGGCCATTTTTTCAAGTCAAACTGAACTGGGCGCGTGAAAGCTAACCGTTCATGGCGTCATGCTACTTGTGTCTCAATCCTGCTTTTTAAAAATGTCAAGCTGCAGTTGTCTTATTTGCTAAACATGATTTGATGTCCCGGTTGTTAACATAAAAGCAGGTAGCCATTTAACTTCGGTAAATATACTTTCGATGTCAAGTTTGGGGTTTTAGAATATGGGAAATGTCGCCTGGAGTGGGGGGTAGTTAGAGGTGGTGGTGGGGAGTGGGTGAGGGGAGTGCGGTCGAACGACGAACGAACGTAAACTGGGGGCCGGGGGGAGCGGGAGCAGCCGTTAGACCAGGGGACGGACGAACGAACGGAATGGGGGCGGAGGGAAACCGTTCAAGGGGACGACCTTAAGACTGGGGTGGGGA
>NW_006800073.1:78795-105815 GCF_000485575.1 Poecilia formosa
TTTGGTGTTTATATTTTTTCTCCTTGTATAGTTATTTTGTTTTCTCTCCAACAGCTGTGTCCAGACACTCCTGAACTTTTCCTGGCAAGTAACTAGGCATCTTTATAATAGCTATGTACATTTGTTTTTGTTTTACTCAACCTGTTAAACCTTTAGTTTAAATTAAGAAATGTGTGGTCTTTTCTACAATAACATAGACATAATGTTTTGTTGTATCTTTCTAATAATGTCTAACGCAGCACTCTGTAACTTATGATACAGTTTTTTACATATTTGTTGAAGCTGTCACTGTGTCCTGATATTGCATGAGAGATTGTTTTATGAAATTTTAAATCATGGTTGAAGGAGATCGGCGGCAATAACGAAACCAAACGCTGTTTCTGCTAGAATTAAATGTGCTCGATTTATTTCCCCAGAGATTACAGCAAAATAACATGCATCAAACACTGTTACTGCTAGAACAAATATGCTCGATTCATTCCCCACAGAATACAGCACAAAACACTCTATGACTAAACACGTGATGCTCGATTCATTCAAGTTATCGGTGCTTACCTCTGAAACGTGACCGGAGAGCCTTCGGCCTAGAGACAAAGCATCAACGTAGCTGGGCGTTCGAACGCGACCCACAGCAGAGTCTGACTCAAAACGCGGGCTTTTTCGTATTTTATCTCTTAAACAAAAGAATGTCCACGTGCAAGAGAGGGAATGGCCACTTCCATCCTTGCAGGCGAGCCATCCAATCAGAGGTAGCCGCTCTCTGACCATGAGCCAATCATGGGCTGAGAGCGTCAACCAGCGGACCAATCAGAGCCCAACCCAAGTCAACCAGAGCTAAGCACGCCCTGTTCACGTGATCCGCATGAGCTTACAGCATGATCAATTTTCTCTTAAATAGCATTTTGACACAGGCACATTCAACCACTTCTCTTCTCCTGAATATAATATTGATAAAGTTGCATCGTTGCCTTGGGCAATGATTTCTGCGGCTTTTGGCGGACCATTTTCCTGTCTCACCCAAACCTTTGCCCCAGGTTTATCTGTGGAGCCAAAGCCCCCTTTTCTCCTTATTGTTATCTCAGTGGGTGGAGAGATTTCCTGAACTTCTGACATATCACATGGTTTCAGTAGCAACTGTGCAATCTTGTCTCCTTTTTGTAATACCAGGGGACTTTCGCCTTGGTGGCGACACACCACACCCAATTCTCCCTGATAATCACTGTCAATAACCCCAGCCTGAATGGTCAATCCTTTTAAGGACAATCCTGACCGCGGTAGAATATGGCCATACATTCCTTTAGGGCACTGTAACCCGAGCCCTGTTTTTACAACTTGAACCTGATTAGGTATTAGGGTCACGGGTTCCAATGTTCTCAAGTCCAACCCTGCGGAGCCTGGGGTAGCTCTGATAGGAAGTTCTGCCCTTTCATCAATCTTCCACATTTTGATAGGTTCTTTATCCGGGGTGTTATGGACAGTGATCATTCGGTTTAGTGGTGTTACCCCTGGTGCGATTGGCCTGTTATTCAATTGGGCCACCGCTTGCGCTAGATTTGGTTTCCAATTGGTCAAGTCATGTTTATCACTCATCTTCCGGAGTGACTCTTTCAACAATCCATTCATCCATTCAATCAACCCAGCAGCCTGTGGATAGTGTTGAGAACGAGAATCTCAATCGATGAATCATAATTTGTATTGACACACGGAGCATAAAATCAGCCAAGAAAAGCATTCAGACTTTACTTATTTTATTAACTTTCAGCGCTGAAAGGAGACGCTTTACCATTACATCCGAGAAGAGTTTCTAAAAAAGTCTGTGCAGCGTCTGAGGAGAAGGAGGTGGGTAGCTGATTATATGGACTGAAGACACTCCTTGAAATCACACTATGTCTCTTTGGCCTGATAAGTTTCTGTTTCTCGTGAGAAATGGACCTTGGTGTCTAACAGAATCAAAAATGTATCTCTTTACTATGGGCCCTTTGTCTAACAGCATGTGACTCTTTCTCGACCTTGGTAAAGCATCTCAACAATAGTAAGGGATATGATATATCCATTCAACATGCTTTTCTGCTGCCCAATCCTTAACCACCTTCACTGTGAAGTGAGTCCCATTATCAGTTTGAACCTGAACCGGAACACCATAAAAAGCTTCAATCTGCTTTAAACACTTCACTGTTGACTTTTGGTTTGCAAACTTACAGGGGCGTGTAACCAGCACCCCAGAGTATGTGTCCACCGCTGTGCACACATATCTGCAACCCTGCGACCATGACAATGGTCCAGTAAAATCCATCTGCCAGATCTGTGCAGGTCCCCTCCCCCTGTGAATATGTCCCTGCAGATGTTGTGGTGTTCCCCTCCTTTGGTGTTGACATGCTTCACATTGTTGAATAGCTGTTTTGATGTCATCTATTTTTAGTTCTATTCCTCTATCTCTGGCCCACTGCTGGGTTCCTTGGATTCCCCAATGTCCTGATTTTTGATGCACCCACCTGGCTAACCCTACACTAGATTCCCGTGCTACCTGCATGGCCCTAAAAACCCCATCGATATACCGGTTGTGTAGTGCCTCAGCTTCGGTACTTTTAGTGTGCGCATCTACATGAGTGATTGTTACTGGTATGGACTGAATTTTCTCCCATATTTCCGTCCATAGCTCTTTTCCCCAGACTTCTTTGTTTTGAATTTTCCAACCATTGTTTTTCCATGTTGGCACCCATGTGGTTAAACCGTTAACCACAGACCATGAGTCAGAAAAAATGTGCACTCCCTGCACTCCTGCCTGCATTATGACCATATGTACAGCTTTAAGTTCTGCCCATTGGCTACTTTTTCCCTCCCCCATTTCCTCCAGAGTTTGACCTAAACAAGGATTAAAAGCTCCAGCCTTCCACCGTCTCTTCCCTACCTGCCACTGAGCAGATCCATCGGTGAACCATGCCCTTTGCTGTTCTTCAGATGTCAACTCATCGTACTGCTTCCCAGACACAACTGGGGATTCCGCCAACTGAGACACTTCAAATGGATGCTCACCCTCCTCTGGGACATCAGCAATCTGTTCATGCAACGCAGAAACACCTTTTTCCCCTGGCTTAGCTCTTTCAGATACGTACCACTTCCATTTGATGATGTTTGCTTCTTGGGCCGTCCCTATTCTGAGTGGTTGGTTCACTCATGACCCATAACAGAATAGGGATGTGGGTTCTCAATAATACATCATGCCCCACCGTCTGTGCTTCTGTCTCCAGCAGCGCCCAGTAACATGCCAACAACTGTTTTTCGAAGGGTGTATACCTCACGCCTGCTGGTGGGAGTTTCCTTGACCAAAACCCCAGCGGCTTCCTCACTCGCCCCTGTTTTTGCCAGAGGCTCCAGTTGGCATAGTCATTTACTGCCGAAACCTGTAACTCAACCGGCCCCGACATCATTTTCCCCAGTGACACAGCTTGTTGTATGGCTTCTTTTGCCAACTCAAACACCCTCTGCTGAGACTCTCCCCAGGTAAACTCCTCCTTTTTCCTGGTCACCTGATACATTGGTTGCAATATTTGGCCTAGATGTGGGATGTGATTTCTCCAGTAGCCAAATAAACAGATAAACTTTTGCACATCCTTTTTGGTATGAGGGACAGCGAACGCAATGATCTTATCTCTGGCTTTCTGAACTATCTCTCTCTCTCCCTTGTTCCACATGATCCCCAAAAACTTCAGTTTGCGATGGTCCCTGAACCTTAGCAGGATTTATTTCCCATCCATGGGCCTTCATATGTTCAATGAGGCGAGGCAGTACCGCGGAGACGACCTCCTGCGTCTCTCCCTGTACCATTATGTCATCAATATAGTGTGATATCAGAACACCAGGCGGTAACTTAAAACCATCCAGATGTTCGGCCACCACCCTGTGACAAATGGTGGGGTTATGTAAATAGCCCTGTGGGAGTCGGGTAAAGGTAAACTGTCGCCCTTCCCATGTGAACGCAAACTGCTCCATTTTGTCCTCAGGAATAGGGATGGTAAAGAATGCATTGGCTAGGTCAATTACCCCATATCATGTCCCTTTGTGGTGTTGCACCCTTTCAATGATGGAGATGATATCAGGTACTGCAGAAGTCAATGGAGGCGTGTGTTTATTCAGCTGGCGATAATCTACGGTCATTCGCCACGTGCCATCTGATTTCCTCACCGGCCAAATTGGATTGTTCCAAGAAGTAGTGCATTTTTTTAACACCCCAGCCGCTACATAATCTTTGATGGTTGCAGAAATCTCTTCCTGACCCCCAGGAATCTGGTACTGTTTCATACTTACCATCTGTGTAGCAAGTGGGATGGGAAATGGAGGCATCTTCACTTTGCCCACCAACACTGATTTCATCTGTAGGGGTCTCGGTACCCCAAACTCAAATTTTCCCTGCTGCAGGTGCAATGTCATACCTGCCAGAACATCCATTCCAATAATCCATTCTTTAACTGGAGTTACTAGAGCAGTATATTCCGCAATGGGTAATTGTCCAATTTTCAATGGTAATTTCACTGCTTTTCCAAATATCACATTTCCCCCAAGTCCTGACAGGGGAACCAAAGGTCCTTTAAATTTATTAGGGTTCCCATTGATTAGTGTAGCCTCTGCCCCGGTGTCAACTAGCGCTAACACTTTCTGTACATTGGTATGTTTCCCATAAATTTCCAACTCAACATGTGGTCTTATGTCATCACTTGACCAATTTGCACCGGGGCTCAACCTTTATCCTAGTAATATTCTTCTAGGTGTGCAAGGTCAGGATACAGGGCTGAATGTCTCCTATCCTTATTCCTACCTTTTTTGCCCTTCTTTTTCTTTTTAACAGTCCGCAGGTGTTTTTCCCCTTCTTCTGATGATCCTGATTCTGAATCCGAAATTTTAGCAATGATCTTTTTCTTAAGGGGCCCACCCGACTGTATTTGTCCTACCGACTCAGATCCACATGCTTCGCTCATGGACTCCTGGACGACGTCGCGGAGACTTTGTGCCAAAGTATGCAGTCCTAGAAATCCAGAATATCCTGTGCAACTTACCTTCAATCCTTTTTTATGGCATTTCTTCTTTAATTCCTCTGTGGGAAGTCCATCTATTTCAGAGGGAGAGACCCCTGTCTGGATCAGTGCTCTCCAGTACGCAGATCTGGACGGTCCCTGTCCTGGCCTTAGCCCATCCCTGTGCGAGCCACGGGATCCTTGCTGATGGTCATCCCTTCTTCGTGGCTCCTCCCAATTCCCCAGGGCTCCTAACTCCCCTATACGATTCTTAATGTCAGACATGGAGGCACCTGGATCGCCTAGCATCACGGTTAGCATGGCTACTCGGTAATGGGGGGGTGCAGTACGAATCAGCTGATCCCGCACGGCTTTTGGAACTGCTAAGCCTTGATATTGATCAGCCATGCCCACTACCAACGCATCTCTCACACACAATCGAGTCAAACGCTGTGTACATTCTCTTAACGTTATCCAAGTTCCAGTTATTTCTGGCCAGTCAGTAAATGCAGAGTATTGGTTTTCTATGGCAGCTGCCCATACCACAAACAATGATGCTGCATCTGACACTTCTCTTACCTCTTGCCGATAATTGGAATTTATTGCTCCCTCGGTAGACAATCCTGCAAAAGGCATCCCATCAACTGCATCTATTTCCGCTTGTGAGGCCCCTTCATCCAGCATCCGTGCTAACCACAAATCTGTCGGTTCCCCATTCTGCTGCCGCAGTCTGCGCGTTAAATCTGACACTTCTTGTGTGTAATTTTCTACAGTGGTACGGTAGATGGGATCAGGCTGAGGAGCCGCTACCATATCATACACTGCATTTCCCTGACCGTCCACTACAAGTTGCCCCGCATTCTCCCTGCGCTGTTGCCGCACATCCGGTAGGTGTCGTTCCTGCCTCCTGCGACGAACAGGTTTCAAGTCCAGCAGAGGGTGAAGGGGGGTGTTCGGTGTTCCCCCACAAGCATCTTCCCCCTCCTCCCAAACATAATCTGTCTCATCTCCCGAAATATTTCCATCCCATTTCTCTGGGTCCCATTCTGCAGTTAAACCAGCAACAAACGCACGAACATTTTTTGGCGAAGGCTGCCGGGGCTTCCTTCTAAGTTTCTGTTGCTTCTTCAGTGCAGCTACCTGAACCACAGTTCTCTCAGCTAACTCCGTCATTTGCTGTAACTGGTTATTCAACAGCTGCACATGTTGCTTATGTGAAAATTCTGCGGCTAATGCATCTGCTAAGGCCTGTCTATCTTTCAGCTGCTGTGCCTGCGCTTCTTTATTAATCTCATGCTGCTTTTTCCAAGCGGCTGCGCAAGCCCACATACGCCTTTGCAATCCGGCAACAGGGCTTTTGGCCTCCACCTCGATGTTTTGCAAAACAGCTAACAACTCCGGCGGCTCAGCTTCCCGCAGCACATCTCCCCACGGCTCGGGTCGCCCTCCCCCCTCGCGCAATCCTGAATGCCATCCTGAAGCAGGGGTGGCTGCTTCAGGATGGTCGCCATTCCCCACCAGACAGTCATGCTGCCGGATGGCTTCGAGAGGTAAGTAAGATAGGTAGGTGACTGCCATTCCCCGGCAGCAAGTCATGCTGCAGGATGGCGGCCATTCCCCAGCAGGACCAGCTGCTGGGGAATGGCTGACATTCCCTGGAAGCTGGTCATGCTGAGGAATGGCGGACATTCCCCAGCAGCCGGTCATGCTGCAGGATGGCAGCCATTCCCCAGCAGCCGGTCATGTTGAGGAATGGCCGCCATCATGAAGCAGGACCCGCCGCTGCAGGATGGCGGCCATTGCCCGGCAGCCAGTCATGCTGAGGAATGGCCGCCATCATGAAGCATGACTGGCTGCTGCAGGATGGTAGCCATCCTGCAGCAGCAAGTGATGTTTTGAAATGGCTGTCATATTCAATAACATAATGAAGAACAACAAAGTCCAATAAAACATTATGAACTTTATTAAACACACACACACACTGAAAATATATAAACTATGTACAAAAAATAAATATAAAGTGCTAAGAAAATGTACTATAAAACACACACTAAAACCCTAAAAACTATTTACAAGAAAATTGAACCAAATTAACTATTAAAAACACACTGAAAATATATAACTATGTACAAAAAATATAAAGTGCTAAAAAATCTACTATAAAACACACAAACACTTCAAACTATTTACATATAAAAAAGAGGGGGGGGGGGGCTAATCCTTTTTCCGGCTGACGTTGCGGGGGGGGGGGGCTAATCCTTTTTCCGGCTGACGTTGCGGGAGCGCAACGTCAGCGGGACGGGGCTGGTCCTGCTCCTCCTGGGGGTGGCGGATGGGGAAAGAAGGACCTGATGGAGCGGAGCCTTCGCATGGTTAGAACCCCCCCGGGTTGCTCGGCAGCGGAGGGGCCGGGTCGCTTGGACGAGGAGGGGCCGGGTCGTTCCTCCTCCTCCCGGGCCTTGGCGGTGGGGTCTCGCTCCGGTGGGGGTGCAGCAGCAGGCTCGGGGAGTCTCGGAGAAGGGCTGGCCGGGTCCTCCTGCACGTCGGAGGACTGGCTGCTTCCGCTCTCCGTCTCCGGCAGAGACGACGGCGGGTGGCTTGGGCGTGGAGGTGGCGGGTGGCTCGGCCGTGGAGGTGGCGGCTTGCTCCGGTGGCGGCTTGCTCCAGTGGCTCAGACTCGGGGACTCCTGGAGGGCTGGCCGGGACCTCCTGCATGTCGGAGGACTGGCTGCTGCAAGTGTCAGTCTCCAGGAGAGACGACGGGGTCGGCTCCATGGAATGGGAGCTGTACAAGCACTCCGTGACCTCCGTCGTCTCAGAGGCGCAGGAGGTCTCGGGGGGGGGGGGGGGGTCGCTCCCCAGGGAACGGGCGCCCTCAGACGAGTCTGAGAGCGCCTCCTGACGCGTCATGCTCTGAAAGGTGAAAAGAAGGTTTCAAATGTGAGCAGATAAGAAACAGGTAAGTTACAACGGCAAGTCGAGGAGGGATGAAAACCCACCCTTGTCCTCTTTTTGGGAGACACGTCCTCCTCTCCCTCCTGCTGCTCCTCCTCCACCACCACCGCTCTCTGAGATGAGAAAAGAAAAAAAAAAAACATTGAGTAGGGTGTGCGACAAGGAGGTAGCCATCCGGCAGCAGCCGAGGAAGCTGCCGGATGGCAGGCCCCAGGGGCCTGCCATCCGGGAGCTCTCTCGGCTGCTGCCGGATGGCTTCTTCGAGGCAGGTAAGTCGAGGAGAGATGAAAAAAAAAAAAAAAACACCTTCTTGGTTGCTTTCCGGCCCGGAGTGGTCTCCACCTCCTCCTCATAGCTGTCCAAGGCTATTATATGCTGGAAGCCATGGTCCTCCTGGCCCTGGTGCTGCTCCGGCTGCTCCTCCTCTGCGGCGGCTGCCGCCGCTGCCACCACCGCAGATCCTCCCTGAAACGTAAAAAGAACATCGATTAGATTAGGTTGTGCGAGATGGAAGGAGCCTTCCGGCAGCAGCCATCCTCTGCTGCTGCCGGATGGCTTCGAGGAGGCACGTGAAAACCCACCCTTTGGCTGGAGGAGGACGGGTTCCATCTCCTCCCTGGGTCTGTAAGTGCGTCGAACGTTTTGCGGATGGCCGCGAGTTGGCTGCATGACCTCTGCACCGCGTAGTATTTCTCCGCGGTGGAGATGTCATGGCACATGATGCCACTGATTACTGTGTGCTCCTCCGGCGGCAGGTGATCCCTGGCCTTAGGAAATAAAGGAAAGCTTTCAACATTTGCTTGTTACATACTGTTTTCAAAAGGTTAGATGATCACTTGCGTAGGTAGCTATGGACGTTCGTGGGTGCGCCGGGCAAGCCCAATTCAGACCACGCATCCTGGACGGACGACAGCAGGTTTTTGAACGGCTTGTCGCCGTCCGCAAAGATGAGAAGGTCCGTGGCGGGGTCAAGCCCGGCGCGCACGGTCAGCCACCGCTCGATCCACCTGAACTCCTCCGGGGTAAGGAACACCTGAGCCGAGCCAAAGGCTCGGTTCGTCTTGTGCTCCTTGACCTTTTGGGGAGAGAGAGAGAGAGAGAGAGGGGGTGTTGGGTTGCTGCCTGCCATTCCACGGAAGGAGTCGCTGCTGCCGGATGGCAGACATCCTGGAGCAGGACTGTATGCTTCCGGATGGCTGCCATCACGGAGCAGCGAGTAATGAGCCCAGATGGCAGCAGGAACTCTGCATCCTTCGACTTACGTTGATGAGGAAGCCCTCGTCGAGCTCCTCGTCCTTGGCGCTCCTGGCCTCGGCGACCTCCAGAACGGTCATGTTCTGGAGGACGCCGGTGCGGTGTCCGTATACGGAGCAGATGTACAGGGAGAGGAGCCCAAAGAACCTCCTCATCACGTCCCCGGAGGAGTCCTCCTCCAACTGGTCTGAAGAGGGAAAAAAAAATTCAAGGTAACCAATCCGTTCAAATGCCTGGACACAGGAACAAGACACACATACGCGCGAGTTGACAAAATTCTCACTCACCGAGCAAACGAGGGATCACCTCCCGGCACCTGGTCCGGCAAACACGGAGGTGACACTTCGGGACAGGTGCCTGAGCTTGGCGCGCTTCACCTGTATTTGGTGCACAGCCACCCGTCTCCCCAGCCCAGAGACCGTCACAGAGAGCGCCCTGTGGACGGCGACCAGAGTGCGCTTCAACACCCGGGAGGTGGGCGGGGGTGTTTCTCGGAAAAATGTGATGAACTCCATGGAGTTCACCACATACGCTTCTATGGTCGTCACCGCCTTGCCCTCCCTCCGCAAGTGTTCTGGCCATCTGCTCCAGGAAAAAGAAGAAAAAAGGTAAGAGTTCAACGAGAGGACGCATCAAAAAACATTCGCCGGCGTACGTCGGAGAGGGCCTTACTCATAGATCCTGCACACATTATCCAGCACCGTCCACGTCGAGGTAAGCCTCCTGCCAATGGCCAAGAACTTGAAGTGGTGGATCCTGGCCAGCTGGCAGGTCCTGCTGAGGGATGGTGAACATCCGGCAGCAGGACCTGCTCCTCGCAAATGGCAGACTCCCCGCCCGCAGGAAGTACTGCTGCGAAAGGGCAGCAGGAGGACAACTCGCAGCCGGAAGTCAGTCCTGCTGGAAAGGAAAACACAAGTAGGTAACGTAGGTGGTTGACTGTGGGAATGAATGTTACATACCTGCTGAAGGTAGGCGATACGCTTTTTCTTCTTTGATAAAGTCTTTAGCTGTATCCTTAGCTTCTTCTGCAGCTCTATAACCTCTGCCTGAAGCGCGTGGCAGTTTGAGCAGGTGGCCGGCGGCGAGCAGCTGGGGCCAGCCTCCCTCATCTCCTCCTGCTCAGGATCCAGGTCCAGGGAGGAGAGCAGGGGAGGGACCGGATTGGTCGCCCTCAGCTCGCGGAGCAGCTTCACCGTCAGGTCCCTCTTCACCTGCTCCACCACCTTCACCAGCTCACCCACCTCCATCTCAGGATGGCCCGTCTGTGAAAGGTGTGTATCAAGACGGGAGCGGGCGTACCCGCATCCCGGGATGGGGCAGGTGAGCCCCCTGATGTTAACCCGCCTGGACCCCAGGTTAATCAAAATTTTGCGCTCCTCCAGGTTCCTGATGGAGTGGCGGGCTATGAGGTGTTTCCCCAGGTACCGGAACTTATAAAAGTACAGAGGGCACTCTGCCATTGACTTCGGTGGAGCCATTCTGTGTGGATAAACAAATTAAATAAAGATAAATAAAAATACTAAATAAATGGTAAGTATCACATGTGGAAACGTATGGGAAAGGGGTGTTAGCTACAGGGTAGCTTGCTACCACCACGTGCGCTAGCTAGCTAGCAAGCTAGGTTAGCTAGCTTTCCTGTCTGCTGCAGGATGGTTGACATCCTGCAGAGTCAGCAACCTGATGCAGGAAATCCACCATCTGGGAGCAGACAGTCGTGCTGCACGACGGTGGAAATACAGCAGCACAACTGACTGCTGCAGGATGGTGGACGAATCCACCATCTGGGAGCAGAGAGTCGTGCTGCAGGAAATCCACCATCTGGGAGCAGACAGTCGTGCTGCAGGAAATCCACCATCCGGGAGCAGACTGTCGCGCTGCACCATGGTGGAAATGCAGCAGCACCAGCAAACCTGCTGCAGGAAATCCACCATCCGGGAGCAGACTGTCGCGCTGCACCATGGTGGAAATACAGCAGCACCAGCAAGCTGCTGCAGGAAATCCACCATCTTGCATGAAACAGTCGTGCTGCAAACGTTTTCTAGCTGCTGTGGTGTGCAGAGCAGAAACACCTCTTTACTCCAGGATAGCTTGCTACCACCACAACCACCACCACCACGCGCTAGCTAGCTCACCACGTGGCGAGCTAGCTAGCGCGAGCTAGCGGGGGTGGTGGTGGGGGAGGTAGAAATCTGGCCTGGAGCCCACACCTGGTTAAACAGTTAAAAATTCGAAGGTTTTATGCTTTAAAAGGTACCTTAGCTTTACATGGTAATAAAGTTGCTTTTTAAACCTGTTTATATTCTAACTATCCATTACATTTCACATTAAATAAAAACTTACCTTCAATTGCTGATGTAATGCTGCTGCTCAGTTGACTGTCTCTGTCTGTCCCTGGCGAGCACTGAACTGAGGTGCAAATTGCTGCACATTGGCCACCTGCAATCAATTAACAGGTAACACCCCCGGGGAGGAGGAAGGGGCGGGACTTTGCCAGCTGCTCACCTGCTGTAACAATTAACCCATTGGGAATAACGTGACTGGAGTGGTCGAGTGGTTAAGGCTACTGCCGCTCATTCTGGGACACGTGGGTTCGAATCCAGCCTGGAAAACTTTTTTTTTTATTTATTTTTTTTTGCTGTCTTATTACTTTCTTTCTTGCTTTCTTGCTTACCTGTTACTCTTATTTTTTTTAACTACAGCTGCAATCCTCTCTGTTATGTCTGCAATACCGCAGTAACGTTGCACAGCATAGCTGAATTTGTTGAAACCGAATGTAACAATTAACTCTGGCCACCTGCAATCAATTAACACGTGATGCCATGGGGAGGAAGTAGTGGCGGGACTTTGCCAACTGCTCACGTGCTGTAAAAATTAACAACCATCCTGCAGCAGAAGGCAGTGCTTTGGGATGGCAAACAGGATTCTCACCATCCTGCAGCAGAAGGCTAGTGCTTGGGGATGGCAAACAGGATTCTCACCATCCTGCAGCAGAACCCTATTTAGAGGACTCTCTCCCTAACCAGCCATCCGGGAGCATTTTGGGCCCACTTTGAAAAATCGTAGCGGCCGAACCGGACCTCGTTGGACCGCGGGACCCGGGGCGCTCGAAAGAGCACGACCTGGAGAACTCCGTTCCAACTAGATCCGATTTTTAGAGCGCGCGACGGCCGCACGAAAATCGCAAAGTTGCTCAAAAACACTTTGAACTTTTTCGAGTGCTTCCTTATGGCGGCGTTCTACGCCCATACCGCCGATCGACACCAGGTGGCGCAGGACCTTCGGGCGCGTCGCTCCCTCCTGCACAGTGGCTAACATTCCCGGATGGCAGGGACGCCTCCCGGTGGCGAATGCTGCCGAAACGTGCGGGGACGACGCCCGGTGTCACCCCCGACGCCATCTGGCAGCAGCACCTCATGCCTCCGAGTGTCTGTCGGCTGCACTCATAACCCCTCCTTTGCCCCGCCTGTCTTTATCTCTGTTTGCAAAGTGGTCCAGTAATCGCGCTCCCACCCGGGACGTCCGGGTTCGCGGCCCGCTTGCGCAGGGAACCTTTTATGTACACAATCTTGGAGAGGCAGAAGCCAAACGCGCCAGGAGCCGAGGCAAACGTCTCCTTATGGCTGGGCACTTTGTTGAATTGCCACAAGTCCCGTTCCACCAAATGGCTGAGCCGTTCCAGAAAATGGCTGAACCCCTACCCGGGATCGGAGCACCGAACCCGGGCACGGGTGCATCTGGGACGACACTGCGCGTCCGCCCGAATGGCGAAAACTCATCCCCTGTTCCCCATTCAATTGCCGCGGGATGGCCGGTTTGCAATCCCTGACCCTAAGGATCATTTTCCGCCATGGCGCAGGATGACCCCACTATTGCTTTCGACATACGGGACTCAGGGCACTAACAGGGGTGCACCAATAAATCTTCCCCAAATCCTTAATTTTGAAGATTGGTGATCCCCCAATACATGTGAAGGTGATTTCACCCACTGATCTTATCTACCTCAGCAAAGATCTAAAAATCAACCGCTTTCCTCTCCTGTTAAAGACATTTGACTGATAGACCGGCCCACCAGATCATGTCTCCATGTTTGCAATTATCAATAGTCACCCCACTGTTGCCAGCCCACTGACGTTTTGCTGCATTTAGCAATATTCAGACAAGACAATCAGTATCAGCCAAAATCAGAATTGACAAGTCAGATCTTTAAAGATTGGCCAGAAATCTGCAATTGACACACTCCTAGTATAAATTTATTTGTCAGAATTCATCAAAATTACTCAATGTTTGTGAAAGAGCTATTAGCAATTGGTGAGATGCTGATGAGCAAGGTGATGTTCTGCTGTAATGTAATTTAGAAGCGTTTTGTAAAAAGTAAGTTTCTGTGTTAAACTTGAATATCCATTCTCTTTTTTTTTAGAGTTTTTCTGGGCTCAAACCCTGAACGAGATCGACTGACACATCGCCGACGAAGGTGAAGAAGCAGCTTTGCATTCCAACCAGATGGCTCAATTCCCTTAATGAACTGAATGACAGGGAATCCATGGAAAATTTGAGCCTTTTGAAGTTTAAATGTGATTGATCTCATCAAACCTGGTGCACCAGGAACCTTTGCGAAGCACAAGAACTGGTCAGAACATTTCAAGCTCTTGGTAACTGGATCTAAGAGTTGGATTAACCTTTTTTTGCGGAACATAAACATAAAATGGACTGTTTTGTTATGTTCACAGCGACTAGAGGTAATGAGAGCACACACTCATGAATCCAGTGTCTTCCACTGTTGTTGGCATTAGGCTGTGTTTATGTATTTGATTTTTAACTGTATTTCATAAAAAAATTATTTTGAAGTATGTTGGTCCTGTTTACAACTATGATTTTCATGATCCAAAGCAATTTTTATATGTTCCATGTTAATTAACAAAATTGTTTATTTGATTTCAAAGACTAGAGTCAAGACTGCTTTACATTTAATTTATAAGTTGAAAGTTTGTATAGTTAAATACAATAAATTAGTTGTGATGTACAGAAGATAAACATTAGCAAGCTCAAGAATATGTTTAGCTCTTAATGTATAATAGCAAAGGTTAGTTATAAAGACTAGATGATGTCAATTTATGGTCTTAAATTGCAAAATAAAGTCTGCAAATTGTAGAATGGTTTCATTTTTATATCACTTTGCATGAGCTACTTTCAAACTCAGTGTTTTGTATTTTACAACTACATTTCCTGTGGACTTAGAAATTTGTTTTGTTTCAAAGTTATGTTTAATATATTTGACTCTATAATTAAAATATGTTATAAAATACAGACTTCAATGGTTTGGAAGACAAAGGTATTTGGAAATGTCCAAGGTTTTTTAAAAAAGTTTGTGAATATATCAAGACAGAGTAAAAAGACAGAATTTCAGTTTTGGGTTGACAAAATATTGGTAAATTTGACAAACTGCTAAATTATGGAAAATATTTTGATGGAAATTCTGGAAGAAAAAAACCCCAGAAAATGTCCTGGTAACTTTTTGCCAGGATATTCAGTTTTTTCCTGTAATTTATCAGTATTTTAGTTCACATTTTTCCGTAAAAAAACTGGAAAATGTCCTGGTAATTTTTTGCCAGTACATTTTCTGTTTTTTTACAAAATTTCTGGCAAAATTTTTTCCGTAATTTAACAGTTTTCTATGTTTAAAATTGAACATATATAAACTGTTAAATTATGGGGGGAAAATCTGTTAAATTATGGAAAAAAAATTTGCTGGAAATTCCGTAAAAAAACAGAAAATGTACTGGCAAAAAATTACCAGGACATTTTCCTGTTGTTTTACGGAATTTTTTTTACTGTGCAGTTAGTTATTTAAATAATTATTTTAGTTGATAAAAACGGGAAAATACAACATAACCTGAACCTGGACCACAGATTCAGGACTCTAAACTGCAGTAACATTTCAGTCAAAAACATGGGAACAATCATTTTTCTTTCAAGGAAATAAAAGTGAGGAGATATTGGAGCATTTAGACTCGCCGTAAGAGTCACAGTTCCAGGGAGCGTAGAGAACCACGTCCCTGATGGAGGCCAGAGGCAGCAGGCAGCTGGCTGGGATCATGAAGTCTCTGATACATCCATGAGCCACAAAGGTGATGTCCACAGTGTCACTGTGATTCTTCTCCTCCTCCTCATCTATGTGTTTTTTGAAAAAGTTGAACATCTCCACCAGCTTTGGAAAGGTGTTTTTATTCAGCAACTTCAGGGTCTTTCGATTGGCGCAGTTCTCTTCTGCAAGCTTCATCAGCCTGTTCTTCTCGTCTCTGTGGACAAACGTCAAGAACATTTATTTGTTGTGATCACAGTATTCACAGAATATGTTCAGACCACAGCTAACCAGGTGATGAAGTGAGAAAACCAGGCTGCAGAGAGAAGCAGAGAGAAGCAGACCTCCTCAGACTGTGGCAGGCAAATTCATGCAATATCTGGAGAAATAGTTGCTTAGAGCCTCCAAATAATCAAAGCTTGTTTTAAGTTTCGGGCTCTGAATTCCTGACAACCTTTGCTTCGGTCTTCTAGTTCTCATAGTCTTGGGTTGGTCTGGGAGGTTCCGGCGCTGACTCTTCGTGGCTTGCAGAGGTTCTCTTGCCCCCCTACCTGGGGTAGCTACTCTGGATGGACACCCCGTGGTGTCGCTGGGAAGCTTTGAGGGATCCAAGGTGTGAGACAGATGCATGTGGATCTTACATGCACAAAGGGAGTAAGATCAGTCTGGAAGAGACGCACCTTGCTCTGCTCAGTCCTTTCCTAATTTTAATGCATTTGATACACAAATCTCTCAAATTCCTTCTCCAGTCCCAGTTTGAACATAGCAGCGTCAACGATGGGAAATCTGGAACCAAGGTGTAGAGGGCCACCTGTTTCCCCCCCCCACCCTCCTCTTACACATGTACACTAGAAATCACAGGTAACAGCTGGTCAAACGACTGATCACTTTGTCCTGCTGGACCCCTGTGGGTCCTCTTTGCTTCAGTGCTTTAAAGCAACAGAAACATCAGAAATATAAGGAGTTCAGAAACTCACAAGATCTGCTTCTGGCTTTTCATCTCCTGGAAAGCAGAATGTAACTTCATCAGGTTGGGATCGGTTGTTACGTAGCTCATGGTTGGCAGAAAGTCAGCACCTGAAAGCAGAAAGAAGCTTTTATTTTTTTCCTAAAACATGATTCAGGTGGCATTTTGTCCTAAACTGAATGAGATCCACAGATTTAAAGCTGAATCTGCTTCACCCCTCTGTCAGGTGGATGACATGGAGGAATCCTGTGGGATAGTTAAAGTAAAGCGTCAGTTAGTCTTACCTGCTGTTGAATGAAGAGCTGTGCTTCATCGGATCAGGTAAGACCTGAAGCTCTGAGGTTTTATCACTGATCACCTGGTGACGCACCTGTTTGTTACTATTTTGAAACTGTGACAGAGAAACTGAATAGAAGTCCCTGGGAAATCCCAAGATAAGGGGAAGGTTTCTCAGTCTATCGTTGGATTACAGTAAACATTATATAACCTGAGAATAAAAACCAGGACATTCTGCAGCTGTCACTATTTTACTTAAAGTAAAAACACAGCAAACCAGTTAAATTACTCATGGTGTGTTATGATGTAGTTTTCTTTTAACTTTATGGATCAAGGAAATTCGATTAAAATCATCCTACATAGAACAATTGTTATCAAATCCATCAAATATTCCTGCAGACCTTTGTCACAATAGCAGATTATTCCTGTAAATCAGCTGATTTATTGTCACTGAGCTGCACTTCACATGATTAATGTGTAGAAATAAGAAACTGGAGAAAAAAATGCTGCATTGTTATGAATAAATTTCTGTTGATGTGTCTGAAATGACCAAGCAGCAGAGGAAGCAAAAAAAAATCTCATTTTATAGAAGATAAAAATATTTTTAAAAAGACTCAAAGTAACAATTTAAAGTTAATTATAATTAAATATTGTCTGGTGCAGTGACGACACACCGTGACGACTGCCATCCCCCCCTAACCGGCCTCCCTGCCTGTGAAACACCTACAGGTGTTCCAGAACCTACAGGTGGTCCAGAACCTACAGGTGGTCCAGAACCTAAATTTAGCTGCCTTACAGTCCTTGACTGTTTATAAAATGTCTCTGTAGAGGGAGAGACCACACAAAGTCTCTGCGAAATGCAAAATTTCTCATTTATTGACAGGAATTACTTCATATAAATAGTGGCACAAAGTCCCTCCCTTTCCCAAATGTGAGTGGTTTGTAAGCTATTAGCAAATCACAAACAGTTGTCTAATAAGAATCAACACAGCATCACATGAGAGTCTGTTGACCTTCTGACATCAGAGATTGGGCTGATTGAACCAGAACTGATGCACAGTCTAGAAACAACTGGCTCTATATCTGGCTACAAATTAAATACTGAAAAAACAGAAACTACTTCTTATTGGTGCCCACCCAAAGATAAAAAAAACAAAAAACTCCTAGATGAAACACACAATCCCTCAGATATCTGGGAGTAATACTTCATCAAAATGTTACTAAAATTATGGATAACAATTATAGTCACCTTTATTCAGTCGTTAAAAACCTGGAAACATAGAATCTCATTCCCCATTTAAACTTAACAGCAAGAATAGAAACCATAAAGATGAATGTGACATCAAAATCCCTCTATCTTTTTTAAACTTTACCAATTTCCATTCCAAGCCATCGTTTTATAGAATGGGACAAAGCAATATCCAGATTTATATGGAAAACCTCGTATTATAAAACATTACAGTTATGAAAGGAGGAGGATGGGGCCTCAGGGCTCAAAAACTATTTCCTCTCCGCTCAAATTTGAACTTCCTATAAAGAGCATGAAGCAAAGTGGAAGATCTCAGATGTCCCATTACTAACGGCAGACACTAAACAGCTTGATTTGAAGACGAACTGGTAAATAAATGGGTTAAATCAATACTAACAACATGGAGAGAAGTTGTAAAAATAAACAAAAGTAAAGAAATCAAGGTTTTAAACTGGTTAGCATATAATAAAAGTTTTCTACCAAACAGCATCGACTCCAGATTCAAAACTTGAATGACAGAAAGTATAAAGTTCAATTTTCAGACTGTGAAAGAAAATAAAATGGAAAGCTTCAACAAACCACAAGAAGGTTGTAATTTGGAAAAAGATCTTTAGAGATATCTACAAATAAGAAATAATTACAACCAGGAAATCAAACAAAACACAGATCAATACAACCCATTGAACTAACAATAAAATCATATAAAACTGTCAAGACTGATAATTTTGAAAATATATAAGATCATATGAAACTTTAATACCCACTCCACACAGTATATAAAAGATAAATGGGAAAAGGAAGCGGGTCTTGTCATAACTGATGAAGAATGGGAACAAATATGTTTATCACAATGGAGGGGCCCAAAACCTATTTACAGAGATAAATAGGGGCAGAAGGAAATGACCCTAAAGCCACATAGACTTGAAAATATAACCTGATTATTTGTCATAGCTTTGGTTAAGCAGAACCTAATATTTTGTCTGTGAGATTTGCCACAAGAAATGTTGATGTCAATATCTGAACACTGAAAAATAAAATAAAAAATAAATTAAAATAACAAAAGAAATAAATATATAACCAGTTTGATTTAAACAGTTTCTCTCTGCAGGCTGTTGGTTCTTTTCTTTGGAGATCCTTGTTCTTTGTGAAACTTCTCTGCAGAAAGAAGATGGAGAACATTTAGTAAGAATGTGTGTCTGTTGCATCCTTACTGTCACCATGAAGCAGCAAGATGCTCATTGCCAGATCCTAGAACCCCTCCTATTCAATATTCTCCCACTTACTCAGGTTATAACAAGTAATAACATTAGTTACCATAACTACACAGATGATTCACAGCTCTACATCACGAAGTCACCAGATGACTCTGAAGTCATCAACCCACAGAAGAAATACTTAGAAAAGATAAATGATGTGTGGATGTGCCACAGTCTTCTCCAGATGACCAGAAACAAAACTGAAGTTTTTATCTTTGGACCTGAAGATGAACCATCTAAAATCAAAGCACAGCTTCAGTTATTACAGCTGCAAACTAGAGATCAGGATGAACTCTGACCTCAACCTTTAAATCAAGGCTAAAATCCCCATATGCTACGAGACACGTTGATTCATAACTGGAACATTGATTACTTCAAGGAGTAATCAATATTTGATGATATTTGTAATCATAATGGAATATTTGATGATTGCAATGAACGCAGTCATCAAACATTGCCTTTGATGATTCTGATGAAAGTTTGTTTTGATTTTGATGAATATTATTGACAACATAATTGATCACTGTGTTGTTTTTTATCATGTAAAGCACTTTGAAGAGCCTTATTGCTGAAATGTGCTACAGATAAACTTGACTTCTTCCCTTTGCTGAGTTAATCCAGTACAATGATCGAGTATACTGCATATAAATGAAGTGATGTCTGCAGCATAATCACAGAAAAACAGGTAAAAACAAACCAAACATTTGAGAAATATGACCAGTCATCTGCAGGTAATGCAGTTTGTTGCCTATTGCTAAATAACTTCATCCAATCAGCTGAAATTCCTGATTATATGATGTCCTGAATTTGAGTTTTGGATCTTTTTTGATTGGATGCAATTAGACTTTTATTTCTTTAAGTGTAAATATGACTGTAAGATTGGCTGAAAACTAACTGCATTCACTGTGACTATATAAATGAATTAAACTACATTATTTAGTTTAAGAAATAATTAAACTAGTGATACATTCCCTTTGCTGTTTAAGACCACTAGATGGCAGTGCAGTCAGAGTATCTAGAAACTGAAGAGGAAGTAGTATAACAAGAATCTGATGTATAGTTGATAAAATAAAATCAGCTAAGATGGGCCTGAAGCTGGAGTCCAACACATCTACTTCAGCAAAGCAGAAATGTTTGTTTAAAATCTTCTCAATACCTCATTTTGTCCCTGAAAGCGGCTTTGAAAGCTTTGCGGAGCCAGTTTGTGAAATTGGAGGCCAACATCTCCTCAGCTGAGGTCATTACTGTGAAGTCGATGGTGCAGGCGTACTGCTGCTTCAGAGCTTCTTCATCCAGTTTCATTTCCACAGATCGTTTCCCCAGACAGACGGTGAGGTGGAGCGTGGCCTGAAACCTGGAGAACATGAGCACCAGCGACAGAGCCAAGGTGACAACAGGGAGAGGGATAGTTTCATTTGGACCAGTCGATGGGAGGATCAATGGGATGAGGATATGGTTTCTTCCAGGGTTGCCATGTCTGCTTTCTAGCATCTCAAATTTCTTCCAGACTCCATCTTCAGGTGATTTTAAAGGAGACACGATGATGTTGGGAATCTCTTGATTTCCAGCTTTCTTCATGGAGTTCCATCCATCAGGGAGACGTTTGGGCCGATGCCCGTCATCTGGAACCTTGCAGCCACAACCAGGTGTACAGTGAAACTCTCTGTGGACAGGTTGAATCTTCCCTGTGGCGATACCGTACGCTGCGGTAGCTTCAAGGTAGCAGTTCCAGGGCGAGTACAGGACAACGTCGGAGACGGTGGGCAGAGGCAGCAGGCAGCTGGCTGGCATCATGGAGTCAGTTATCGCTCCATGAGCCACAAAGGTAATGTCAACTTCGTTGCTGTGGTTCTTCTCCTCTTCCTCATCAAGCTTTTCCTTCAGGAACTGGAACATGTCCACCAGCTTGGAGAAGATCTTGGACTGTGCTTTTTCCCTGAGCCACTTCCTAACGGATTCATCTTTGCAGGTATCCTGTGCAAACTTCAGCAGAGTTTGACAGTCGTCACTGCTCTTGTTTTTGGTTTCAATGGAGCGTTTAACCTTGGCTAACCTTCGGAAGATGGATCTGGAAGAGAAAACGCCAATCAGAACACAGTTCTTCTTTTTAGCAACAGATTGTGGTAACTCTGTATTTCTTGTCCTGTTGGATCTGATCAAAACGTTTTACACAATGTTGATATCGAGTCAAGAGCAAAGTGTGGGAATGATGTCTAGTTAACGCGACAAGATTTTTATGTCATTTTTTTCCCCCGATTTTCCTTTTCTGACAATCTTAGGGATTCTCCGATTATTGGGATGATTCTTAAAATATTAAGAGATATTCCTGCTGTGTGTGTGCGTGCCCAGGGCTAGAGATAACCTGAGTTGGCCATGTGTTGTTTTCTAAGTGGTACATAAATAAAATACTGTATAAAACTTTTGGAATACATGAAAAAACATCAAAAACAATGATTTATGAGTTGGTTTCCTGTAAAGTTCAGTATTTTTTCTATTTCCATTATTTTAGTTAGTGAGATGTTTCATCATTCAGACTTACTGAATGTTTTTCAGGTCGGTTTCCATCTGGTCAGAAGCGATCCGTATGTCCTTAGCGTTCTTCCTCAGACTCTGACTGGCTTCAGTCTTACAGTTATTCACATCGATACAGTTGATCACCAGCTCAGGAACTGAAAACGCCAATCCAACCACTCCTGCTCCAACCTGGGAAAGGCAAAATAAGTTTAGGAGAGTAAAATGTTTATCAAACATCAGAAATAATCAGAGATTTCTATTTAAAATGGCCTTAATACGCCGTCATAAAGTCCCACAAAATATTGTGATAACTATTATTCTCAGTGAGCAGTCTGAGTTACTCACCCGTCCGACTGCTTTGCCTGCAGCTTTTGCTCCCATGGACGCTGCCAGCTCTGGAAGTCCATTCGACACCAAACTCTTCCCAGACTTTCTCGCTGCAATCATCGCAAACTTGGAAGCTAAAGAAATCCCAAGAAGAGCTAAATCTGCGCCCTTATCACTGATCAGTGTTTTGGAGAAACCAGACATCATGCTCTGCAGACTCATCCTGTCGTTCAGGATCAGCCCCTCTCGTTTGGCCATGGCCCTCACGATCCTTTCTACAACATAATCTTCTGGAGAAAGTTTCTTAAAGGACGAAGCCTCTTTTTCCCTGCGCTCTCCTTCCTCCTTCAGCGTTCCCATCAGTTTCTCAATCCCCTTTTCGAGATTCTCGATCTTCTCACCGATCTCTTTGGCTTCGTTCATGTTTAGGCTCGCCACAGTGATGTCCACAACATCTGAGGCCACATTAGTGGTCAGACCGAGGCCAGAGGCCACGGCTCCAGCTGTGAACAGGAACGGGATCGCAGCTCCTCCAGTGACCAGGGCTGATATACCAGAAACTGTCATGGCCGCCGCTCCTCCTACAGACACTGAGCTGCCTACAACTTTGCTGACGTTGCAACCTTTCTTGGTTTCCTCCAGCTCAGTGGCCAGTTTGTCAAACTTCTCTGCACCTTTTTTCTGCAGCTCCACCCACTTGAAGATTTTATCTATGAGCATGTCGGCTACATCCATGGTGGGATCCCAGTGATTTTCCTGAAAAAAGGTTCAAGTTTTAGTTTTATGCATATCTCAGAAGGAAATTGGTTTGCAGCAAGCATCAAAAATGCAAAATATAGAAAACATCCACAAAAGACATTGCGTTCATTCTATTAGAACATGTATTAAGAGAAATAACTCATGCCCTCATCTGGATATTACAGTCTGAGCCTGGGAGATTAAGCTCAGCAATGGGAGGCAGAGGAGCTTGACAAACACAGCACTGCGGCATTACTGAGTTTCTGGAGGCCGTTATCGACTGAAGGTCCTTATAGTCTTCCCGTTCTGGTTTTGGGAAGATGATCCATGTGGGGGTTCGCTGACAACAAGGCAGGCTCACAAGGGCAGGGAGTTCTGGCAGAAACCTGTGGACCTCAGGAGACTGGTGAACACTGTTGAGCTCAAAAGACTGAGAGAAGCTGTGCTTTTGGCAGCAGCAGTGTCTCCATCTGTGTTGGGAGGTAGGAGTTGCTTGAGGAACAGAGGGGAAGAAGGTCTTTTGGTTCTCCATCAGAACCAGAGAAGCGTAGGGAGCATGAGCAGAGAACAGGCTCTAATGGCGTATAAGGATTTAAATATTGTGAGGGTGAATGCTGGGCGAAAAAGGCTGGGGTAACTGGCCAACAGGTGTGAGAGGAGAGAGAGAAAATGGCACAGGGGGCGAGTGAGAGTACACAACAGGACAACTAGGAAAATTAATCCAAAAACAACCTATGTTGGGATTTTTGTGTTATCATTTTACATTTATATATCATACATTTATTATTACTTTAGATCATTAATCAGTCTTATATTAATCAGTATTGATGTGATTTTCTTGTCTGTGCTAAAACTTTTTGACTGCTGTGTTGAATAATTTGGCACCAAGTATCTGTGTTCCAAGAAGAACTGATCGTTCCCTCCACCCTTAGGAGACATCGCTCTCAAAGGGCTAGATGACCTGTGTGTGCTGATAGAGCTTGCCATCTGACTCTTGCTGTTTATCTTTCACATTCTTCCTTTTCCTAAATAAAAGGCTGGCTCTAGCTGTCAGAAGGCAGAACGCTCAGTGAACAGCTCGGAGGAGCACTTTGCTGAAACTTCTCCTTTTGCAAAAGTTCGGCCATAAAATTCATAGAAGTTGTCTGTGGTTCTTTATGTAGGTTCAGAAAAATACCTATCAACCTATAACGAGATGCCAGGAATCAATAAACAAACTAGAATAATTGAAAAAAGACTATACTAAAGTAAAATAGAAACAAGGCTGATGTAATCAAAAGAAGAAATGAAGGAACACAATAATCATGGAACTAGAATGAAATGACCAAAATAACCCAAGATCCTAACACACAGAATCACTCGCTCTCCTTTCAGCTGCTCTGGACAATCAGTTTATGGAGTAGATCACTTTGCAGGTCACTCATGGATGAACAGAAAATTAAAATCAAGTCTCTAAAATAAGAAAATGCTGAAGTTATGTTTTTTACTTTTGACCTAAATTCCCACATTTCTGTCAGCTGTGTGAATTTCCACTAAACAACAGAAACTCTATGACTGAACAACTTTGTCTGATATAGTAACCAGATGCTGTTAGTTCAGAATAAATCTACCGCTAAATATTTAATAATAATAATGTTAATTTATTAGAGCAAAGCTGCAGTTTGTCCTACCTGTTGCAGGTGAAATCAATGTTATGTAACTGGTAAAAGACCAGCAGCCTTATTTATAAACCTTGAATCAGATTAATTCATGGGCAACACGCCTCAACAGGAAACAAATAAGTGAAAGTGAAACTAAGCAATCAGAAATAATCATTAGGTTTGGTTTAGTGTATCTGTTTTATTTCTATCTCTGTCTTCTTCACATCATCATAATGGAGTTTTATTTGAAGTAATCACAATAACATCATCTTTCATATCAACGATTGATTTGAAAACACACCCCTGACCTGGTTTGGCAGAAATCTGCCGGACTTTATAACAGAGGCGGATTCTTCCTGTAAATCAGCTGATTTACTGTAACTCAGCAGCTCTCCACACGTTTTACATGAAAACAGCAGAAACACAGCAGCTGCTTCACAGGCTCCTGGTAGCCTTTCCTTTAAATGTGCAAACCCTGAACTGATGCATGAATCAGTAAATATGAAGATTATGTTAAAGTCTGAATCAAGAAATACTTTAGACATGAGAGCCATAGAGGAGAAACACATGAACAGAACAACATGTCAGTATATGTACAGACATGTTCTGTACATGTACAAAACATTTCAGCAGGCGCTGAGGACAACCTAACCTCTTTAAATATTTATTTCATCTTTTTTTTTTTGTAAATGATCTGATTCTTAGTCAGAAGTAAAGTTCTTGAGGAAAAGCTGGTTTGGCTTCTGGTTAACCTGATAAACTAAGTTATTCAACTCTGAGTTTATCCTGCAGCAGCTTCATTTATACTCTGACAGCAACATTTTCAACAGGAAACAAGAATCTGTGCTGCAGTAAATCTGTGAGTTTACTGCGCAAAGAAAAACAGCAGATTAAATATTTTCTCTGAAATTGAATCTGTTCAGTAATCAGTCTAAATAATCTGAATTCACATCACTGGTTTTCAAGAGAACTTTCAAGTCAAGTTTACACTTTTTACAAATAAAGAAAATTTATCGTTCCTATTTAGGTCCAGACTAATAAATTCAGAAAAACCTCAAAATAAATACACAGAAAACACAGATTACCATAAAATGTGTTTTACTGTACATGTTTTTCATCTTTTCTTAGAAACCTTTTAAACTACTTTTGATAACTGAGCTTTCTGTACTTTTTGAAATTAGAATCAATTTAAATGTATGTAAGTATAATTTGTTTGTAAAGTGTCTTGTTAGAAACTATGTATTATGACTTTGACAGTAGTTAACTTGTTTTTTCATTTAAAGTGTTCCTACTGTGTAAGAGTTGATATTAGATTGGAGTTAACTGTGTGTTCCCTAACCTTGAATTATCTTTCTACAGCTGCTTTTTTATCCACCAGAATAACAGTAAGTAATAATAACACAATAAGGCAGTTTCTCCTTACTTGAGAAACTGCCTGTGTGCAGAAGTAGTTTGTTTCTCCCGTATTGCTTTCCCATCCACCCTCTTTTTCTTGATAATAAAAGACAAAGCTCTAACTGAGGGTTTTCAGAACGCGTGGAGGGCAGCGCGCTGGAGTGGTCCGCTGCGTCTTCTTCTTTCATGAAAGCTTGGTAAAAACTCACATAAGTTGTCTGTGGTTCATTTTACATAGGTTGTCAAAAAATACCTATCATGTCTTGAGACAACATTTGTTATGAATTGGCGCTACATAAATAAAAATGAACAGAATTGCATCTACAGCTCACAAGTCTTCAGTATTTCCTTCTAAATGTTCAGACTTTCATTCAGACTTAACAGATACTGAATATTTAGTCTGATTTATGCATCAATTCAGGGTTTGCACATTTAAATTAGAGCCTACCAGGTACATGTGAAGCAGCTGCCGTGTTTCTGCTGCAGGATTTAAATTCATGTAAAACATGTGGAGAGCTGCTGAGTTACAGTAAATCAGCTGATTGGCAGGAAGAATCAGCTGCTGTTATAAAGTCTGGCAGAGGATTTTCACTTCAAACTTTCACTTATGGAGCTCATAGCGAAAGTTTAAGCTGGAAGCATAAGAGGCCCCATGGGCCAAACCTTACAAACTCTCTCACATTCACTGTCAGAAAACGCCAATCAGAACAGAGTTCTCTTAAAGTTTACGAATGTGACTTTTTTAGCAACAGATTGTGGTAACTCTGTATTTCTTGTCGGATCTGATCAAAACGTTTTACACAATGGACGATTACATGTTAATATTGAGTCAAAAGCAAAGTGTGGGAATCATGTCCAGTTAACAGGGAAAGATTTTTTGTCATTTTTTCCCCCGATTTCCCTTTTCTGACAATCTTAGGGATTCCCCGATTATCGGGATGATTCTTAAGTATCATCCCTCTTATTAAGAGATATTCCTGCTGTGATTTGTGCATTAATATCTAGAGGAGTGTTTCTCAACGTGGGCGGTACATTTTATAGTGTTAAAATGTGTTAAAATGTGAAACCCCCTTATTATGTTGTACAAAAAAACAAATAATTTTAGTACATGTTATTATGTGTCAGAAGAGGGCTTCGAAAATAATACTACCAAAAATAAATAAATAAAGAAATTGGCTAAAAAGGGCACTTTTATTATTACGTTAGGTCATTATTCAGTCTGTTAATCAGTAGTGACGTGCTGTGCGAAAACTTTTTGACTGCTGTGTTGAATAATTTGACACCAAGTATCTGTGTTCCAAGAAGAACTGATCGTTCCCTCCACCCTTAGGAGACATCGCTCTCAAAGGGCTAGATGA
>NW_006800073.1:106399-107101 GCF_000485575.1 Poecilia formosa
AGCTGTGTGAATTTCCACTAAACAACAGAAACTCTATGACTGAACAACTTTGTCTGATATAGTAACCAGATGCTGTTAGTTCAGAATAAATCTACTGCTAAATATTTAATAATACTGTGAGTTTTTTAGAGCAAAGCTGCAGTTTGTCCTACCTGTTGCAGGTGAAATCGATGCAGTCATGTAACAGGTAAAAGACCAGCAACCTTATTTAGAAACCTTTAATCATATTACGTCATGGGCGACACGCCTCAGTAAGAAACAAACAGCAAGAAGTGAAAGTGAAAGTTTGGAACAAAAATTCCCTGGGAGTACAGTTTAGCAATGTCCAGGTTTTATTCATTTATTCTATTTAACCTTAATTTCAACAAGAAAATCCCGTTAAGATTTGAAATCTTAACGGGATTTAAGATTCCATGCCAGCCTCACATGGATTTTACTCCATGTGAGGCTGGCATGGAGTAAAATCTGGTAGAAACTCAGCAAACAGAAATAAATTATGTTTCAACATCAGATTGGGTTTAGTCTATGTTGTTTTTCTCTCTCTGTACTCTTCACATCACACTGAGTTATTTATTCATTGAAACCAGATAAGAATCACCACACAGATTAACAGGTGATATGAAAACACCTGTGAAATGATTTGCTCAGTCAGTGTTGTGGTACTCGAAGTTGGTCTTGGTCTTAAGACCGGTCTTAAGACCA
>NW_006800073.1:108146-177602 GCF_000485575.1 Poecilia formosa
CATTAAATTGTTTTCAATGATAACTATGTCATGTGTTGTCATGGTTTCAAAGTGTATTTAAATCAGGGTCTGGCTGCAGCTGGAGTCAGCTACAACACACGCCCGTGTAAAACTCACTTAACCGCTAAGTCAGGATGCCATACAACTGTTAATAACAAAGTGTATGACGATCTACGTCATGATTCTATGTTGTTGATTAAATGAAATTTTATGGTAATGACGTGTCTGACAGATATAGCCGGTGTTCTATCACATAGCCATATGCTGTCAAAATAGCATACATGCAGCTGTAATGTCTGCCATGGTGTCAGACTGCCTGGCTTCATGTACTGGGATAGAGAGTGAAAACAGTCACGATGAGCGCCTTCTGCTTGGTTACTTCTTGCTTGTTGCTCCTTGGTCAGTGTTCATAGTTGAGCGTTATTTACCATCAGGGCATTGCCTCAATTACTATGTTTAATGGTGCAACAGTGGTGGTTTCTTATATGAGCAATATGGGCAAATGCCCAGGGCGTTATGTTTTTAGGGATGGCATGAGACCATCACATTTTTTAGCACATAAATGGAATATTTAATATTGGTAAAATGTATTAAGTATTTAATATCTAGGTGTTTTTATGGTAATATGGGTCTTTCAGATTATTTTGAGAAGCAATTTCGATCATATTTTACATTTTATTGTGTCATGTAGCNCAATTTCGATCATATTTTACATTTTATTGTGTCATGTAGCGCGGGCCGCTGGTCTTGGTCTTGACTCGGTCTCGACTTCCCTCGGTCTTGGTCTTGACTTGGTCTTGTCCCCTAAAAGTCTTGGTCTTTTCTCGGTCTCGATACACTCTGGTCTTGGTCTTGTCTTGGTCTTGGGTTAGGTGGTCTTGAACACAACACTGGGCTCAGTTATCTCTGCCAGACTTTATAACAGCTCATTTCAAGTCATTCTTCCTGTAAACCAGCTGATTTACTGTAAATCCACAGCTCTTCATGTGTTTAAATCCTGCAGTTTCTTCACATGTACCTGGGAGGCTCTACTGTAAAGGTGCAAACCCTGAACTGATGTATGAATCAGAGTAAATATTCAGTATCTAAAGACTAAAGAAACATCTGAACTTTTAGAAGGAAAATACCAAGAAATACTGAAGACTTGTGAGCTGTAGATTCAATTCAGTTCATTTTTATTTATGTAGCACAAATTCATAACACATCGTCTCAATACATTTTACAAAACAAGACACATACACACATTTCAACTGATCCTAATTATCAAAAAGTACATTAAGCTCAGTTATCACAAATAGTTTAAAAGGTTTCTAAGAAAAGATGAAAAACATGTACAGTAAAACACATTTGATCAAGTTTTAGAGTTTTAACATAAACCTAATGTAATGGGTTTCATAGATTGATATATTATGAAAGTTATTTAAAATACACAGGAGGATGACAGTCATTTCAGTGAAGAAAAACAATAAGGAATAAATCATTGACACTAATAAAAACTGCATTTCTGCATATAGAAGTGATGTCAGCATAATCAAAACAAACGTAAACAAATAAAACCAAACATGATAAATATAAGCAATCATCTGCAGTTTATGCAGTTTGTTGCCTGTTTCTGTAAATTGAATGACTTACTGCAGCTGAATTTTCTGATTATTTGATGTCCTGAATTTGAGTTTTGAATCTGTTTTGATTGGATTCAGTTAGACTGTTATTTGCTTTAATGTAAATATGACTGATGCTAATCGTATTCATTGTGACTAAATAAATTAATTAAACTGGAGGTAAATTTCCTTTGCAGTCTAAGACCACTAGATGGCAGTGTAGTAAAAGTTTATCGAAGCTGAACAGAAAGTGGAATAATATGAATGTGATGAATATTTTCTATGATTAATAAAATAAAACCCATTGAGATGGACCTGAAGCTTCAGACCAAAACATCTACTTCATAAATCCAGAGATGTTTTGGTTTTATTTATATTTTCTCAGGACTCATTTTGTCTCAGAGTTCAACCAAACATGGCTTTGAAAGCTTTGGCCAGCCTGTCATGTACTTTGGTTTCTGCACTGCTTTCTGTTCTTCTGAATAACTTTATCACTGAAGATATTATAGATTGGAACGTGGAGGCCAACATCTTCTCAGCTGAGGTCACTCCAGTGAAATCGATGGTGCAGGCGTACTGCTGCTTCAGAGCTTCTTCATCCAGCTTCATTTTTCTAGATAGTTTCCCCAGACAGACGGTGAGGTGGAGCGTGGCCTGAAACCTGGAGAACATGAGCACCAGCGACAGAGCCAAGGTGACCACAGGGAGAGGGATATCTTCATCATCATCATCATCATCATCATCATCTTCTTCTTCTTCTTCTGGGAGGATCAATGGGATGAGGATATGGTTTCTTCCAGGGTTGCCATGTCTGCTTTCTAGCCTCTCAAATTTCCATTGAACCTGGAGCTTTTTCTGCCACAAACGACTTATTTTATCTTTAATATTCTGCTAACAGCTTAAGATGTGGGGCGAACATTTCATGCCTTTTTCATCTGCAGCCCAGGCGTACTGCCGCTCCAGGTAACACCTGTCAAACTTCTGACCAATAGAACTGCAGCCCAGACAGGCGTCCAGGTGGACGGTGGCTTTGAACCTGGACTGGAGCAGAACCGGAGACAGGTGACCACAGAGAACGGGACGCTGTCTGATTTTTTTCCTGGGAGGATGAAGGGAATGACGATCCGGTTTCTCCCATCAGGACCGTGTAATTTGGTGAGAGACTCAAAGTCCTTCCAAACCCCATCGTCTGGTTGTAGAGGACTAACTGAGATGTTTGGGATCATCTGGTCTCCTGCCTGCCTCATTGAGTTCCAGCGGTCGGGTAGTTTCACGGGTCGATGTTTTTCATCAGGAACTGGACATCCATCCTCCTTGGAGCAGAAAAATACTCTGTGCTGAGGCTTCAGTTTTCCTGTGGCGATGGCGTACGTTAGCTGTGCGCCGTAAGAGTCACAGTTCCAGGGAGCGTAGAGAACCACGTCCCTGATGGAGGCCAGAGGCAGCAGGCAGCTGGCTGGGATCATGAAGTCTCTGATAGATCCATGAGCCACAAAGGTGATGTCCACAGTGTCACTGTGATTCTTCTCCTCCTCCTCATCTATGTGTTTTTTAAAAAAGTTGAACATCTCCACCAGCTTTGGAAAGGTGTTTTTATTCAGCAACTTCAGGGTCTTTCGATTGGCGCAGTTCTCCTCTGCAAGCTTCATCAGCCTGTTCTTCTCGTCTCTGTGGACAAACGTCAAGAACATTTATTTGTTGTGATCACCACAGTATTCACAGAACATGTTCAGACCACAGCTAACCAGGTGATGAAGTGAGAAAACCAGGCTGCAGAGAGAAGCAGAGAGAAGCAGACCTCCTCAGACTGTGGCAGGCAAATTCATGCAATATCTGGAGAAATAGTTGCTTAGAGCCTCCAAATAATCAAAGCTTGTTTTAAGTTTCGGGCTCTGAATTCCTGACAACCTTTGCTTCGGTCTTCTAGTTCTCATAGTCTTGGGTTGGTCTGGGAGGTTCCGGCGCTGACTCTTCGTGGCTTGCAGAGGTTCTCTTGCCCCCCTACCTGGGGTAGCTACTCTGGATGGACACCCCTTGGTGTCGCTGGGAAGCTTTGAGGGATCCAAGGTGTGAGACAGATGCATGTGGATCTTACATGCACAAAGGGAGAGTCTGAAAGAGACGCACCTTGCTCTGCTCAGTCCTTTCCTAATTTTAATGCATTTGATACACAAATCTCTCAAATTCCTTCTCCAGTCCCAGTTTGAACACAGCAGCGTCAACGATGGGAAATCTGGAACCAAGGTGTAGAGGGCCACCTGTTTCCCCCCCACCCTCCTCTTACACATGTACACTAGAAATCACAGGTAACAGCTGGTCAAACGACTGATCACTTTGTCCTGCTGGACCCCTGTGGGTCCTCTTTGCTTCAGTGCTTTAAAGCAACAGAAACATCAGAAATATAAGGAGTTCAGAAACTCACAAGATCTGCTTCTGGCTTTTCATCTCCTTGAAAGCAGAATGTAACTTCATCAGGTTGGAAAGGACTGAGTTTTTCATGGTTGGCAGAAAGTCAGCACCTGAAAGGAGAAGGGAGCTTTTATTTTTTTCCTAAAACTGTCAGGTTCTGGGCTTTTCTTTTAAGAAAAGTGTCTCTCCCCTTCAGCTTCCCGTGGGGGAGAAATTGATGGGAAGGACTGAAACTTAGTCACATTTCCTAAACATGCAGTAGTTGTTGCATATTAAAAATAATGAAGCTTGTTGTTAACCAGATCCCTCTGACCCCAAGCCGAGTGTCTCCCCATTCCCTCTGCATCCCAACACCAGAGTGCTAATCTAACTTAGCTGCCTTACAGTCCTTGACTGTTTATAAAATATCTCTGTAAAGGGAGAAACCACACAAAGTCTCTGCAAGATGTAAGATTTCTCATTTATTGACAGGAATTACAGCATATAAATAGTGGCACAAAGTGCCCCCTTCCCAAATGTGTGATTGGTTTATAATCTATTAGCAAATCACAAACAGTTGTCTAATAAGAATCAACACAGCATCACATGAGTCTGTTGACTTTCTGACATCAGAGATTGGGTTGATGAAAACGGCTTTCTGCATAATTTCTGCAGCTGTGACGTGTTAAAGCAGGATGTGAAGCAAATACACAAAATGTTTAATGCTCCACTTGTCTTAGTACATACAGTGTGATATGAGAACATTTGGTGTAATTTTAATACAGACTAATAACCATAAAACACATAAATCTGGTACTTCATGTATATATTATAATTTCTACATTTAGATTGACAGATCATATTATTAACAAAATAAACTACTAATATAACATATTCATAATCTTATCTCCATCCTACATTGAAGATGTTATTAGAACATTTCATTCCAGTCCCATCAACAGCGTAGGCGTACTGCTTCTCCAGATATTCTCTGTCAAACTTCTGTCCAGTAGATTGGTCTCCCAGACAGGCATACAGGTGGACAGTGGCTTTGAACCTGGACTGGAGCAGAACCAGAGACAGGGCCAAGGTGACCACAGAGAACGGGACGTTGTCTGATTCTTTTCCTGGGAGGATGAAGGGAATGACGATCCGGTTTCTCCCAACAGGACCGTGTAATTTGGTGAGAGACTCAAAGTTCTTCCAAACACCATCGTCTGGTCGTAGAGGACTAACTGAGATGTTTGGGATCATCTGGTCTCCTGCCTGCCTCATTGAGTTCCAGCGGTCCGGTAGTTTCACAGGTCGATGTTTTTCATCAGGAACTGGACATCCATCCTTCTTGTAGCAGTAGAAAACTCTATGCTGAGGCTTCAGTCGTCCTGTGGCGACTGCGTACCCCAAACCGCAGGAGACACAGTTCCAGGGAGCGTAGAGAACCACGTCCCTGATGGAGGCCAGAGGCAGCAGGCAGCTGGCTGGGATCATGAAGTCTCTGATACATCCATGAGCCATGAAGGTGATGTCCACAGTATCACTGTGGTCCTTCTTCTCCTCCTCATCTATGTGTTTTTTAAAGAAGTTGAACATCTCCACCAGTTTGGTGAAGGAGTTTTCTCTCAGCCACTTCAAAACGACTGGATTTGAACAATTTCTCTCTGCAAGTTTTATCAGTCGGCTCTTTTCTTCGGAGCTCTTTGTTCTTTGTGAAACTTGAACATCTCTGTAGATGTTCTGCCTGTAGAAAGAAAATGATGAATATTTAGTAAGAATATGTGTCTGTTGCCTCCTTACTGTCATTATAAAGCAGCAAGATATATTCCTATATTTGCCAGATCTCATTACAGTGGATCCCGGTTCAGTACTTGTGTATTTTGAGCTCTGGCTAATTTTGGACTGTTTAATCGTTGTTTGAGACTTTGAATCCATGTAGATTAATCCCCAGCAGAGAGGGGCAAAAAGCTCTGTGATATACTTCAAACCTTTCATTTGAGCCAACAGGTTACACTAAAACACATTAAAAAAAATTCTTTAGGAAATTATGAACAAAAACATCAGCAATGCTATTTGCCACAGTTGATAGATTAACAAACTTACAGCCTCCAATCTTCACTCTACCAGCGGCTATCCCCAAACATAATAATGTAGAGAAAATGGCTAAATTAAGGTCCTCCTCCTCCTGCTGTCTTGATTTCCTACTCATGATTTTCCTTAAGAAAGTTCTGCCTGTTGTTGAATCTGATCTCATTCAGATAGTAAACTGATTCCTCTCATTGGGTTTTTTCCCCTCAGTCTTTAAAAACAAGAGTTATCATAACAATTTGGACAAATCTATATTCTCCCACTAGCTCAGATTATGAGAAGTAATACCATTAGCTACCATAACTGTACAGATGGTCCACAGCTCACCATCCAATCACTGAACAGACAGAACAGATAAATGTCTGGATGAGCCACAACTTTCTCCAGATGAACAGAAACAAAACTAAAGTTATTTGGACCTAAAGATGAACGATGCAGAGTCAAAGCACAGCTTCAGTTATTACAGCTGGAAACTAGAGATCAGGATGAACTCTGACCTCAACCCACCTGTCTAGAGACACCTTGTTTCATAATAACTGGAACAGTGATTAATTCTGGTCTTCATTCCAACATTTGATGATTTTGATGATGATATTTGACAACATAACTGGTTACTGTGTTGTTTTTAACAGAATTAAACTTCCTTGTTGCTGAAATGTTCTGCAAATAGATTTGACTTCTTCATTTTAATGCATTGACCAAAACAAACACATCAGCCTAAATTATATTTCTCCTAAGAGCATTCTGCAGCAGAATTAGATGCCACTCAGTAATTTCTCATTAAATATTTCCCATCAGGAAACTCACAGCATCATACTCCGTCTTCCCAGCTGTAGAGAAGCCAGTTTGTGGCGTAGGTCACTTTTCGGTTCACTCATGGTTGGTGAATCAACAGGAACTTAAAATTAAACTATTAACCTGCAGAAGAAAAGCAAAATCATTTCACAATAAGAAAATACTGAAGTTCTGTTTTTTTTTTGTTTTAACCTAAATTCCCTCATTCCTTTCATCTGTAAGAATTTCTACTCAATAACAGAAACTATGACTGAACAGCTTTGTCTCTAGAATAAGAACCAGATTCTGTTAGTTCAGAATAAATTACTACTAATATTTCACAGTAATACTGTTAATTTATTAGAGCAAAGCTACAGTTTGTCCTACCTGTTGCAGGTGAAACTGATGCAGTCATCTAACAGGTAAAGGATCAGCAGCCTCATTTGTAAGACTGCTGGGTGACGCCTCAATGAGAAACAAACAGCAAAAAGTGAAAGTGAAACTTCAGAGCCAAAATGTACCTTTATTTCACCAGGGAAATCCCACTGAGATTAAAGATCTATTTTCCAAGATAAGTCTAGCCAAGACTGGCAGCATCACACAGAAGTTATAAAGGCTTTAAAGTTTATTGACCATAATAAAAACCAGAGCCCAACCAAAACTGAGCAGAAAAACTTGAAAAAAATCCTGCAGCAGGATCTGTTCTGTGAAGCAGGCATGGAGTAAAATCTGGTAGAAACTCAGAAAATAGAAATAAACATGTGATCGGAAACATGAATCCAGAATTTCTCAGATTGGGTTTAGTGTACCTGTTGTTTTTCTCTCTCTGTCCTCTTCACGTCACAGAGTTATTTATTCCCTGAAACCAGATAAGAATCACCATACATGCCAACAGGTGATATGAAAACACCTCTGAACTGGTTTGGCTCAGGAATCTCTGCCAATCAGCTGATTCTTCCTGTAAATCGGCTGAGTTACATTAAACCAGCTGATTTACTGTAAATCCACAGCTCTTCTTGTGTTTTACATGAATTTAAATCCTGCAGTTTCTTCACATGTACCTGGTAGGCTCTACTGTAAAGGTACAAACCCTGAACTGATGTATGAATCAGAGTAAATATTCAGTATCTAAAGACTAAAGAAAAGTCTGAACATTTAGAAGGAAAATACCAAGAAATACTGAAGACTTGTGAGCTGTAGATTCAATTCAGTTCATTTTATTGGTGTAGCACAAATTCATAACACATCGTCTCAATACATTTTACAAAACAAATTATACATTTCAACTAGAGGTCTGCCGATCGATCGGCCACCGATCATAATCGGCCGATTTCCGTGAAAAAGTGTATGATCGGTGATCGTCGATCACGGTCTCTTGTTGCCGATCACCTGCATCTCATTTCCAGCCTGCCTGTGCAGCTGGTCTCCTCTTTCCTTCACACTGCGCAAACGCGCAGCAACAAATCCTAAGCGATGTGGAACTATAAGGCACTGAGTGATTGGGGACGTTTGCGTGTTGCCGCGGAAAATTGAAGCAGGTCAAAATGCATCAACACAACGAAGCTAATACGACATAAAAACAAGCCATACTTGACGGAGTTTGGCTACATCGAGGCTCACTGCAGTAAAAAAGACATGGAGGATCAGACAGCAGGTAAAGCAGCGCACAGCTACAAACACTCACCCGGATTAGCATGACGGTCAGAAAGCTAAACAAATAACCTGGAAAATTGTTTAAGTCATCGAGCTGTGATGTAAGACGCTGGTTCTGCTCTCCTGTTGAACCGCTGCTACGCTACAGGTAGTAATATTTCACAGACGGAGCTTCGCTTCTGCTCCACCTGGTAGTGACTCTCACACCGAACCTGCTTAAAGCTGCAGCATCTAACTTAAAAAAATACATTTTACATACGTATTAAAACTATCGCTGTCCTAACATGAGACAGATAATCTCTGAAAAAATAATCGATCTCCTCCCTGATCTGCATAATTACTCCGCTCGGTCAGAAACAGCCAATCAGAGCTAGCAGTAATCAGCTAGCCGCCATGCTAACAGGAAGTTTTCATTCAGTAACTCTGGATTGTTTATTGTAATGGATCCTGTTTTTGCCTTTGAATGTTTTATACTTTAATTTTTTGGCAATAGTGAGAGGTTTTATTTTGGCTCTTTGTATTATTTAGCCTCTTCAGAGCCTTCATATGTTATCAGTCTGTTAAATATATTATCATCAATAGCTGTACAATTTGCACAATGCCTGTTTTGTTTAGTTTTATTCTTGGAAAAAGTTATTAAAAACAAGTTTTTGTCTAAATTAAGGTGAATTCATTGTTCCTTTTTCCACATAATGTAACCGGTAGGGTTTATGATAAAAAATAAATAAATAATAATTATGTGATCGGTATCGGTGATCGGCCCTCATGGGTGATCGGTATCGGCAGGAGAAAACCTGATCGGCACATCTCTAATTTCAACTGATCCTAATTTTCAAAAAGTACAGTAAGCTCAATTATCACAAATAGTTTAAAAGGTTTCTAAGAAAAGTTGAGAAACATGTACAGTAAAACACATTTATCAGGTTTTAGAGTTTTAACCTAAACCTAAAGTAATGGGGCTAATTTCTTAGATTGTTATTTATTGTGTGTATTTTAAATAACTTTAGTTATTTAAAATACACACAAGGATGACAGAGTATCATTTCAGTGAAGAAAAACAATAAGGAATAAATCATTGACACTAATAAAAACTGCATTTCTGCATATAGAGGTGATGTCAGCATAATCAAAACAAACGTAAACAAATAAAACCAAACATGATAAATATAAGCAATCATCTGCAGCTTATGCAGTTTGTTGCCTGTTTCTGTAAATTGAATGACTTACTGCAATCAGCTGAATTTTCTGATTATTTGATGTCCTGAATTTGAGTTTTGAATTTGTTTGGATTGGATTCAGTTAGACTGTTATTTGCTTTAATGTAAATATGACTGATGCTAATTGTATTCATTGCGACTAAATCAATTAATTAAACTGGAGGTAAATTTCCTTTGCAGTCTAAGACCACTAGATGGCAGTGCAGTAAAAGTTTATCGAAGCTGAACAGAAAGTGGAATAATATGAATGTGATGAATATTTTCTATGATTAATAAAATAAAACCCGTTGAGATGGACCTGAAGCTTTAGACCAAAACATCTACTTCATAAATCCAGAGATGTTTTGGTTTTATTTATATTTTCTCAGGACTCATTTTGTCTCAGAGTTCAACCAAACATGGCTTTGAAAGCTTTGGCCAGCCTGTCATGTACTTTGGTTTCTGCACTGCTTTCTGTTCTTCTGAAGAACTTTATCACTGAAGATATTATAGATTGGAACGTGGAGGCCAACATCTTCTCAGCTGAGGTCATTCCTGTGAAGTCGATGGTGCAGGCGTACTGCTGCTTCAGAGCTTCTTCATCCAGCCTCATTTTTCTAGATAGTTTCCCCAGACAGACGGTGAGGTGGAGCGTGGCCTGAAACCTGGAGAACATGAGCACCAGCGACAGAGCCAAGGTGACCACAGGGAGAGGGATATCTTCATCATCATCATCATCTTCTTCTTCTTCTTCTGGGAGGATCAATGGGATGAGGATATGGTTTCTTCCAGGGTTGCCATGTCTGCTTTCTAGCCTCTCAAATTTCTTCCAGACTCCATCTTCAGGTGATTTTAAAGGAGACACGACGATGTTGGGAATCCTTTGACTTCCAGCTTTCTTCATGGAGTTCCATTCATCAGGGAGACGTTTGGGCCGATGCCCATTATCTGGAACCTTGCAGCCACGTTCAGGTGAGCAGTAAAACTCTCTGTGGACAGGTTGAATCTTCCCTGTGGCGATACCGTACGCTGCGGTAGCTTCAAGGTAGCAGTTCCAGGGCGAGTACAGGACAACGTCGGAGACGGTGGGCAGAGGCAGCAGGCAGCTGGCTGGCATCATGGAGTCGGTGATCGTTCCATGAGCCACAAAGGTGATGTCAACTTCGTTGCTGTGGTTCTTCTCCTCTTCCTCATCAATGTTTTCCTTCAGGAACTGGAACATGTCCACCAGCTTGGAGAAGATCTCAGACTGTGCTTTTTCCCTGAGCCACTTCCTAACGGATTCATCTTTGCAGGTATCCTGTGCAAACTTCAGCAGAGTTTGACAGTCGTCACTGCTCTTGTTTTTGGTTTCAATGGAGCGTTTCACCTTGGCTAACCTTCGGAAGATCGATCTGGAAGAGAAAACGCCAATCAGATGACAGTTCTTCTTTTTAGCAACAGATTGTGGTAACTCTGTATTTCTTGTCGGATCTGATTGAAACGTTTTACACAATGGACGATTACATGTTGATATTGTGTCAAAAGCAAAGTGAGGGAATCATGTCCAGTTAACAGGACCAGATTTTTATGTCATCCCCGATTTCCCTTTTCTGACAATCTTAGGGATTCTCCAATTATCGGGATGATTCTTAAGTATCATCCCTCTTATTTAGAGATATTCCTGCTGTGTTTCGTGCATTAAGATCTAGAGGAGTGTTTCTCGAACTGTGGGCTGCTGGCGCCCCCTGTGGTCATAAAGGTACTGCATGTAAACAACCGTTTATTTTACGTGACATGAACTCAAATCGTAATTCATGCTGTTAGCTTACCAAAGGATTGTGTTTAAAAATAATAATAATGGATGGAAGTGGCTTAAGACATGGTCACTCAAAATACTGGTGGTAAGTCTATTTTTCTTTTATTATACCTATAAATTACAAATAATCTTAAAATGTCTTTAATGCACACAGAACAACTTCTTTTTTCATTTCCATGTGTTTGACATCATTGGAAAACTTTCAGAATCTGTAAATAATTTGTCTTGTCTTTTCCAGGCACATTTACAAAACAGAACCACTTTTATTGGGATGAACAAAGCAGACAACAATATGTGGGTTAAGAAACTAAAATTGTTTTTTCTGGTTGCATATATGAAGATGTTTTGTTATTGCGGGAGCAATTTCAAGTTAGAAGGTCAATGTGAGTTTGTTAAATGGGTTAATTGGTCTTCAGTCTGAAACGGTTTGAGAGACACTGAACTGTAAAAGTTCTTCAGATCAGATTATGGTCACCCATTTCATTTATTTCCATTATTTTAGTTAGTGAGATGTTTCATCATTCAGACTTACTGAATGTTTTTCAGGTCGGTTTCCATCTGGTCAGAAGCGATCCGCATGTCCACAGCGTTCTTCCTCAGACTCTGACTGGCTTCAGTCTTACAGTTATTCACATCGATGCAGTTGATCACCAGCTCAGGAACTGAAAACGCCAATCCAACCACTCCTGCTCCAACCTGGGAAAGGCAAAAACAAGCAAAGGAAATAAAAAAAAGTTTATCAAAGGTCTGTTTTCTGCCGTGTGGAATCAGAACCAACTTTACGGGTCAAGATTTTGGCACAAACAGGGTCACATAAGTCACAGCCAAATAATTTCCGGTTACTAAAAAATATATATTTTTTAGCATAATCTTTATTATTATCATGGTAGTGCACAGAAATGCCCATGTTTTATTTCCCTCAAATTTCTGAGATTAATCTCAAAATGTATACTTTTTCTAGCAATTCTTTTGACTAGAAGTCAGTTTCTTGAAGTTTTTTCTAAAACGTTTCAGAGTTTTTTGGTGGAACTTTAGTTCTTTCTTCTTTCCATCTTCAATGGCCTTACGCCATCACACCACATCTGGATATTTCATATATTCAGTGAGCAGTCTGAGTTACTCACCCGTCCGACTGCTTTGCCTGCAGCTTTTGCTCCCATGGACGCTGCCAGCTCTGGAAGTCCATTCGACACCAAACTCTTCCCAGACTTTCTCGCTGCTATCATCGCAAACTTGGAAGCTAAAGAAATCCCAAGAAGAGCGAAATCTGCCTCCTTATCACTGATCAGTGTTTTGGAGAAACCAGACATCATGCTCTTCAGACTCATCCTGGTGTTCAGCATCAGCCCCTCTCGTTTGGCCATGGCCCTCACGATCCTTTCTACAACATAATCTTCTGGAGAAAGTTTCTCAAAGGACGAAGCCTCTTTTTCCCTGCGCTCTCCTTCCTCCTTCAGCATTCCCATCAGTTTCTCAATCCCCTTTTCGAGATTCTCGATCTTCTCACCGATCTGTTTGGCTTCCTTCATGTTTTTGCTCGCCACAGTGATGTCCACAACATCTGAGGTCAGGTTAGTGGTCAGACCGAGGCCAGAGGCCACGGCTCCAGCTGTGAACAGGAACGGGATCGCAGCTCCTCCAGTGACGAGGGCTGATATACCAGAAACTGTCATGGCCGCCGCTCCTCCTACAGACACTGAGCTGCCTACAACTTTGCTGATGTTGCAACCTTTCTTGGTTTCCTCCAGCTCAGTGGCCAGTTTGTCAAACTTCTCTGCACCTTCTTTCTGCAGCTTCACCCACTTGAAGATTTTATCTATGAGCATGTCGGCTACATCCATGGTGGGATCCCAGTGATTTTCCTGAAAAAAGGTTCAAGTTTAGTCAGTAATTATATTGAAGCAGCATCTGATTGCTGAACTCTCACCTTTTCCAAGCAAAAATTAGAAGCAGAGAGCGTCTTGAAGGAGCTGAAGTTTCTGGATGTTTGTTCAGATCTCCTCTATTACTGAGTGATTCTGAAATACTTAGAACATTTTGATTTTACCAAGCTATCTGAATAAATAACTAATGTTGCATTGAGGACATTGTAGAAAGAAAAGAAAATAAAGTTAATTTCTGCCAAAAAAAAAACTTTAAAATTTTTGGATTACTCGCAAAAATTTTCTAAATTTTCTAAAATAAAGTGGAAATTTTCCACTTTTCAAACTCAGAAATTTCCAGGTTTCTTCCAGAACATTTCTGAGATTAATCTCAAAATTTCTATTTTTCATTTTTTTCACTTTTTGAACTCAGAAATTTTATTTTATATTCAGAAAATTTCTCAGATTAATTAAAAACAAATTCTCATCTTTGTCATGCAAATTTTTGGACTTTTAGAGGAGCTCAGAATTTTTTGTTTTTTAAGAAAAATTCTGAAATTAATCCAAAAATTTCAGATTTTTTTCACTCAAATTTTTGACTTTTTGAGCTCAGTAATGTTCTTGTTTTTGTCTTTAAAATATTGCTGAGATTTTTCTTGAAAGGTCTGAGTTTTTGTTCTCTCATTTCCTTTCTATCCACATTGTCCTAAGACATTGTTGTAAATAACAGATGTAAATACGTGTAAAATGAAGATTCCAGTGTCTCACCTGTTCTGTTGAAATGTGAAAAGACTCTTGTCAAAGCTCAGGTTGGGTTTTTATTGAAAGGAAGTTTATTGTCCGTTTCTTTGTTCTGATTGGCTGATTTAAAGAAAGTCATTCAGAAAGTGAAAATGTTTCTTATCCTGCTGACCCTAAACTTATAAACTTTTGAGCTGACCTCAAACGACCTGCAGCTGTTTAACATCAGATCAGAACCAAGAGCCAGTCATAGTTCATGCAGAAAACTGAAAACTACAGATAAATGTCTTGATTTGTGAACTCGGATAGATTTTTGTCCTGATCTTCAGGAACTTGGAAAATGTTTGTAACAAAGAAAAAGTTGAGGAAGAGGTGCTTTAGTCTGAAATCTCGATCCATCCACTAATCCTTAAGAAATAACAAACTGCATTTGTTCCTTGGCATCATCAGGTTTCACCACACAAGATTTTATCAAATTTATGTGGACTTCACTTAAAATGATAAAAAACAACAAATCCAGCACAAAGGGAGATTTCTCTTGCAAAAAAGAAAGTAAACTCAATGAAAGCAGCAATTAAACTTCCCGTCTTATCAGCTATAAAGTATTTCTGGTTTTCTATAAAGGGGTGATGATGCAATAACTGGACCGGTTCCATTTATAAAAACAAACCTTTTCTGTTCAGATTGTTCATAACATCCTGTTCTAAGTTTAACTCTAGTTGTTTCACAACAGAGATCCTCATTATCAAAAGAGTTTCTTGGCTCTTTTGCACAGTAAATATGGGAGGCTATTTGTGACGTTACATTCACAAATTAAACTACAAATAAACACCAAAAAAATTGTTTTGTTAACCTGACACATAAGAAAACATAGGTCATTATTTCTCTATGTTTATGTCATTCATACATTTATAAATGTTGCCATGAAATATTTAGCCAAACATTTAGTTAGCAAGCTAAATATTTAGTTTGAAGCTAAGTGTTGAGTTAGCAAGCTCAATATTTAGCTTGCTAACTACTAAATGTTTAACTCTGAGATAAATATTTAATTTATAAGCTAAATATATATCTTAATATTTAACTTACTAACAAAATAGCAAGCTAAATGTTATCCGAGTCAATATTGAGCTTTTTTTTTTAACTAAATAGCCAGCTAATATATAGAAAAGTATTTAGTCAGCAAGGTAAACGTTTAGCTTGCTTACTAAATAGCAAGCTAAATGTGTTGCTAAGTGTGACAGTTATGGATGAAAACTAAATAATATGGAGAAAATGTGACTGAAAAATGAACCTCCATATTTTTTTCGAGAGCTTAAACAGCCCAACCCAAGTATTTGCAGTGGTTCTGGGCCAAATGTAAGTGAACATGACATGATTGATCAACAGACGTTACGTCAACAAAGTGATACCAGAGGCAACTGGGTGACACACCCATAGCAGCATATTGTCTCTACAACAAGGCTGCTGGTTTAAAGGCTAAAGATGATCTCATCGGAGGAGATCCTCCAATGCAGCAACTGTAACAACTGTTTTAGCTTGTAAAACAGTTGTTACTATTGAGGTTTGATACTTTTTAAATTACAAAACCTTCTGACAAACTGAACTTATTTAAATATTAAGATATTTTTGCAAAAATCTGAGGTTTCTAACTGATTTAGGAGATGAATTGTTCATTGTTTCATGTTTAAACTCAATACATCAACATATTGAGTTTTTTGTTACTGTGCAGCATATTCTAGAAATAATTTCTCTAAAACATTTTAAAAATTTGTTTAAAACTAAATAATTTACTAAATCTGTTCCTTTTTAGTATATTTGCACATATAACTAGTTAATATTTTCACTCAGATTTGGGTGTAATTTCTCTATCAGTCACTAGATGACGCTGCACTGATTCAGAACTGATTAATCCATCAGTGCAGGGCACACCTGATTGTCTGGTTTACAGCCACGTGTTCCAATGATTCAATTCAATTTCAAAAACCCTTTATCACCAAGTAAAATTAAATGTTTTTGTAATTCAAATCATCTAAGTATCTTCAGAAAATCATGGATGATGATGTTGTGTGCAGGAAGGATCTCCAGTAGCAGTCAGTCTTGCAGTGAATCTGGAGAGGCCTCTGACTGAAGATCGTTGCTGAATGACAAGATTATGCTAACAGAGAAATTAGACCAGAAGAGAAAAGAGTCAAGCAGTTATAATACTTTAATTTATCTCTGATCGATCTGCAGGTAAGATTTTACAAAAATATGAGACTCATCAGAATTATTTTATTAAACCTTCTTAATGTTTCAAACTTTAAAAACTGAAGCAAAAAACAACTTCCAGGTTTTATGTTCAGCTTCAGCAGCAATTCATTAAATAAGGCACAGATGAGCTGCTGCTGTAACTTCAACCTGAACTGAACCAGCAGCAATAAAATATCAACTTATTAACATTTATCAACAAGAGTTTGAGCAAAAATGTCACCATGGTGAAGCTTAGCAATAAAAATAAGGATAAATAAATAAATAAAACAGGTTTAGAGCTGCCTTCATGACTGGAGCCTTCGTCACGTCCAGTTAGCTTCCAGATTTTCTGAATCCCTTAAATATCTTCATGATGCTGAAAATATTGGTCCAGTTTGGACCCTGAAGGATCAGATCTGAAACCATCGGGTTGAATCTGCATGAAGCTCTGTTTCCTCCTGAGGAGCTGAAATGTGTCTGCAGCTCTGATGGTCTTCAGGTTCTTCAGCAGCTCCTCCCTCACTATAAGACAAAGGTCAGGGGTCAGATATTGATCCTAAATCAGAAGGTGTTCATGTTCTTCATCAGCAATAACATTATAGCCAAACAAACTTGCAGTCATGTCAGAAAGATCACCAAGAGGCTTTAAGTAGATACCTGCACGTAACTCAAACGTCTGCTTTACAGAAAAGTGCTGTGAGGAAAATCAACTACAAGGAAAGTAACTGTTTTCCGTGTAGTTGTCTGCAGCACTACTGTATTTCACACAGCAGTGCTGCAGACCTTCGGTTTTGGGGGTTGAGGTTCTCTGCTCACCATGCAGCTGTGTCCTGGAGCGAACGTCACTCCTTTCAGAACTCTGTCCTGAGATCCACTGCTGCTGCCGCTCACTGAGTTCTTCCTCATGATGCCTGAACACAAAGCAGACCCGTTTCAGAAACTGCTACTCTGTCTGCTCAGTGCAGTGAGCTCATCTACCTGAAGGGGGCGGTATGTCCCGTCTCTGCAGGCTGTTTCTGCGAGGAAGAGTGTAGTTTGCTGGCTTGGAGAGACGGCGGTGGCGGTGTTTCAACATGGCCGCCGGAGGGATAATGCTGGGGGGTGGGGCTTTACCTTTCTGTCGATAGAGCTCCTCAATTTCTCGCTTCTGACTCACCTGCAGGCTCTGCACCTGCCCCAGGTGTCTGTGAGGAGGAGAGAGGATAGTTCACAATAAACAGGCATGCATTGTGAGATTTGGCGGCACCTGCTGGCCAAACTCAAAACACTGCTCTTTATATGTCAGTAAGGTGTATTGGATTTGATTTTCCAGCTATTTGTAGAGCAAAAGATGATCACCGATCACCCAGTCACCTGTGACGAAGCTCCATTAGCTCCTCCCATATCTCCTCGCCCTCTGATTCGTCAGAGCTGTAGGTGGCAGAGCGGCTCCTTGATTGGCTGCTGCCTGACCCCTCCCACAGACTGACACTCAGCCTGCGGCTCCCCGTCGTCCTCTGCTCCTGACCAGACAGGCCGTCGTAGTTACCAGGAGGGGAGATGGTGACTGTGGGATTGCTGCTCTCTGATTGGCTCGTCTCTGTACTGCTTCCTGTGTGCTCTGGTTGATTTTTGTTGGATGGAGTCGCGGACTGGGTGGTGGCGGTGGTGTTGTCTTGAGTGGATGATCCTTGATGACTGACAGAGGGATCTCCTGAAGAGGGTGACACCTGGAAGCGTCCAACTGTGAAACCTGGTTCCTTTACTGTGAGAGAAGAAAAGAGGAGAAGATACCTTTGACTGACTGAGTGATAATTTCATTTTCAGCAAGTTCATCCCAAAGATAGCAGAAATACCGACAAAACAATAAATAAAGCTATGATTCCAATATAGAACAGAACGGTGGAAGAATAGAGGAAGAGAATGTCTCCCGGGTGCTTTCCTTTCCCTTGGAGGCTTTTTGGGAACATCCTACAAGGAGGAGACCCTGGGGGAAAACCAAAACAATGCGTCCCGTCTGGTCTGGGAACAACTGGACACTCCAAATGAGAGGCATGTCTGGTTTCCTTTCTGGACATGTTACCTCCTCAACTCAGTTAGATAAGTGGAGATGAACAGTGATAGCGATGGAAAGGAAAACTCTGGGAGATGTAAAAATACATGATAAAAGGAAACTTTTTTTCTGTTGTCATCAAAGTGTTGCTGCCTCTCTGGGCTTTCTTCTGTTAATGAAAAAATATTGAGAATTTTCTTTGTCTTACATATCAGAAAAGTAAATTTTACCTGTCAGGGAGGGAGACATTCTTCCTGATGGAGAAACAGGAGGGGACACCTAAAATAAAGTATAAGATATCAACTTTAATAAACATGGTACATGAGTGAAGCGCACCAACACAACTCGGCAGTAAGGCATTGAGTCATTGCCTTGTCATTGACCTGCTTGCTATTTGTGTTTGTATTGTGAAACAACACAGACTGGTGAATTGTAGCTGATGAACTTATGGTTCACTGAGCACAGGAAGGATTCCCAGAGCTAAACTGATGTGACTTCTCTAACCAACGGGGCATGGAGAGACGGATGTAAGGCTTGTTTTCTATAAACAGACATCAATGTGTTGATGAGCTGCCACTGTTTGGGTTTAGTGTTTGAAAATGATCACAGTCTCATTGGCCTGTAACCTACACAAGCCCCCAACAGGACAGGGACAAGAAATTCCTGGACCGATCAGATATTCCTTGAGGTCAATGTGGAGACACGTAAATCCACTGATCATAAAGGAGATTAAAAAAAAAACATTTGATGTCTATAGGCCTCACCATTTTGCGAGGAGTTGATGTATGAGGAGATGATGTGGAGGACGAAGTCGATGAGTCTGTACCTGAACCTGTGAACCAGTACGATGAATGTTCAGTGTGTTGGTCTGATCAGCTGTGACTGAAGTCATTAAATCCACCAGGTACTCACCGTGAGGGGGTGAGGGTAAGTCAGCTTTACGGTCAGAGCTGTTGAGCTGTGATGAAGGAGTGAGAGATTAGCACAAAAACAAGATGCTTTAGTTCCATACAACAAAACCCAGTGACCTCAAACCTGATCATCACACCTCATAGCCCATAATACTCAGTTTGATTTGGGATCAAAATTTGTTACATTTTCAACTTGTGCATTTTACTTTCACACTGAAATGTCAAACCAATCAAACCTGTTCCCCTCTTCACCTGTGGGGGCGCTGCACCAGGAGCCACTGAAGGAAATGTCACAGTGACATGAGTGGAACTTCCTCCTTCATAAAATGTAAACAACAACGGAGTACTGGCAAATTTTACCGGTTGTAGGATTTCTCTTTTGTCATTGGCTATTTCTCTCACTAGAGTTAGACTCTCGTGTTTGTTTTGGTTGTATTTTCCCAGAATGCCCTATGCTATAGTTCATTTCCTGCTTTTGGACTGGTCTTCGGTCCACTGGACCGCACCAGAGTTCACTTCAACTGAGCCGAGACCTAGGTTTGTAGGTCTGACAGTTTGCTTTTTTGGTCTGCATCAGCACAGCACCACACCACACTTTCAAGGCAAATGAACTGGAGATCAAATAAAGCGGATTAATCAAGGCGGTGTTAATTAGTCTTAGTCTTACCTGAGGTGTTTCTGGGATCCTGTTGGATGACACTCCCTGCTCACTGTCCCTAAATGAGCCAGTCTGAGGTCTTGGTGGGGAGTGTGTTTGTTGTATGGTGAAGGAATTGGAAAATGAGCCTTGGTTTTGATGATGGACACCAGAGCTCAAAGATGGAGAACCAGAGGAAGAGAGCGGGGTTTGGGGGTTTGTGAATGGGGGAGATAAAGGTGGAGTGTGGGGATACAAGCCCTGATTGGGGGCCCCAGATTGGGGCAAGAGGGACTGAGCCACACTCATTGCCACAGAGATGACGTTAGCTAGGGAAAAGTAAGGTTGGTCTGGGGAGGGCCATTGGTGAGGGTTGGGTGCTGATGGAGAAGAGGTGGGGGTGAAAAGGGAAGGGTTGCTTTGCACCCGGGACAGTCGGGAGATGGGGGGCATGGTTGGGAAGGAGGCAGTGTAAGTGGAATAGGGGTGAGTCTGGAGTTGATATTGAGCAGCATGTGGGAGATGAGGTTGGGGCGTAGAGTTGGAGTCTGGGTGTGGGTAGTGGAGAGAGAACTGGGGGTGCTGATAGGAGGAAGCTGGAGAAAGGAACATAAATGACAGTTTTAAAAAAGGTAAACGTCTGGGTAATTCACATGTTACCACTAGGTGGTGCTGTGCATCATCTCAACAGTGGTTTACATTTAGAAAACATGCAACAGGAAGACACTTAGGTTGGATACCTACCAAAGTGTTTCAACAAAATAAAAAAGATTACAGCCATATTAGGGCCATATTTATCTGTAAATATGTTCTATCCAGAACTCCTCGAGTTGAATTTTAGCTTCACCTGGTTCAGATTCTGTTAAAAATTTCCTATTAAGCACCTTTTACTATCAAATTATTCATCAGTTAATCCAAAAAAAATAGTCAACAGATCAACCCTACACTGCATTGATCTTAAAATTGCACAACTAATAAAGCATATAAGTAGATATCCATCACCCCTACCAGCTGGTAGACGATGTGAAGGTATTATGTAAAAGACGACACCATGTTGTACCTGATGGAGTCTGAAAAGACTGTGACCTCAGCGGTCTGACGAGGGGCGTGGCCTCGGTGTCGATACGGAAATCCACAGCTTTCAAAGGTGAGGGGTCATTGTTATCAATATCTGACAGGAGGAGACAACAAATGAACGAGTCAGAACTGACAAAGATACATCACATTTGAGCTTTAAACCACCAGACTGATTTTACAGTGCAAATGTTGGTACTTACCAGGTAAAGAGGATGAGGACAGAGTCCTGGACAGGCCCTTTATTGCCTCGTTTAACTGTAAAGATTAAAGAACTCGGTTAGAGTACCAATCAGAGTATAATTCAATAAAATTGCTGAAACCATGGAGTCTGACTCAGATGATTTTATACTGTAATGCTGCACTGTTTCATGAAAAGCTGTACCAGTTTAAACAATTAGAGGATTCAACTGTTTAGGCACTGTTCAACCAGAGGAGGGCAGAACTGAATCAGTTTTAGGCAAATATTGCAGAACTAAACACAAAAACTTACACAAAAGCATAAAGACAGAACCCTAAATAACCTATTTAACAGTTTAAAAGAAAAAAAAAAGTTAGATTTTTGGAGTTAGTTGTCAGAAGGAAACCTTTTAGGGGTGAAATGAGGCGCACCTGTGATTCGGGCAATGCAGATGCAGTCAAGTTAGGCAACCTGTTGGCGCCTGCTGGATGCTGCTGATGCATCATTAACTCCGCCCTCTTTATGATTTCATACATGCGTAGAATAAACCCCTCTCTCTCTGATGGCAGGATGAAGTCTCTGAGCAGCTGAAAGTAAAGATTTGGTTGATGTTGATGGAGGACAAGCTGGAGGAGAATGCTCAATGCTGATTGGTTGTCTCCTCACCATCACAGAGGCGATGTCCTCTGGATTGTCTCCATCCAGGTCGAATTTAAAGGTCACCATCTTGTTGTTGTGAGTCTGCAGCTGACACTCCACCACTCGGTCCACCTTGTCGGACACCTGCATGCACCAAACACACACACCAGCTGTGTTTGCATCAACCATAAAATTGCATAAATGGAAACACATACATTTTTTTTTAAACTCATGGTTTTCGTGAGGCAAGTTTTGACCAAATCTAAATTGGTTTATTTCGCAAAACTGCAATGGAAACACTATCTTTACATCACATGAGTCACATGATCATCAGTTGGATCTTACTGTTTAAACTTTACCTTTAATAACATAAAGTTACCTAATTTTTAAAGTGCAATCAGTAATACTTTTATAACAAATTTATATCAGTAATGATTTCTTAGTTAATGTCAAGTTGTCATAACAAAGACATTTTGAATAAAGTCAACTTTGTATTAAAAGTGTCATAATTTACCGAATGACACTTTATGACAACAGTCATAAATATTCATGAAGGCTTATTTATGTTCATGACGGGTTTTTATGACAGTGTCATGTCAGTCTTATTCAACCCCCTTCAAATAAAGTGTTACCGTTTTTTTAGACAAATTTCTTAAAACACTTGAAATAAGACAAAACTATCTTACAAGTAACGTTTCAGCAAGATATAGCAGCTTGTTTTACGTAATTCCTTAATATTGATTAAAAAAAACATTCTAGTTCCAGTGGTAGATTATTTCCCTCATAAAAATACATTTTCTTCATATTATAAGTAAAATAATCTGCCAGTGGAACTAGAACTTTTATCAATATTAAGGAATTATTGACTTACAATAAGATCCCGTTTCTTCCTGAAAAGTCGCTTGTAAGTTAGTTTTGTCTTATTTCAAGTGTATTAAGAAATTTGCACAAAAAACTACACCAAAAATACTTGGTAAGATTTTGTATTTTTGCAGTGATGTAACTGTTTGGCATGTTTTTTAATAACTTATCATGGGAAGAAACTTATTCATGTCTGATTTTAATTTTACTTCTTAATTAATGGAAACACAGCAATTGTGAAATTGTGTTTTTCTACATCAGTAGGACATCGACAAGCATTTGTTGCCGTTTGTAATAGCAGCTCGGCTTTCGACTGGGACTCACCCCGACGATCCTCAGCCGGGCTCTGGCTCTACGCCTGAACTGCTTTGTTGCTTCTCTCTTCGCTGCTTCCTGCTTGCTCCAATCTGATTGGCCATCGTTGCCGTCACTCAGGCTGGACGTTATGTCAGAGGAGTAGCTGTAAGCAGAAAACAGATTTTAAAGTAAAACATATTGAAACAAAGGAGGCTGATTGTTGTATCCTGTGTGTTACCTGTCGACAGGTGAGGAGAAGCCGCAGCTTGAATCAGTGGGATGTTTTTCTGAACTTTGGGAAACAGCAATGCTCTGCAGAACACAGTTTCAATTAGAGCTGAGACTAACAATTACTTTATTATTGATTATTCTGTTTAAAAAAACTGGCATAGTCTGCACATTTTACATGTAATCCTTTTTTTATATAAAATATTAGAAATACGATAAAAGTTGCAAATAATTTGATTGCTTTTTAAAATCAGAAAATACGCATTTTCTTGCCTAAGATATACCAAAAGATGCATCTGTAGGTAAAAAAATACTTCTAACATCAACATGTGGAAAGCTCATCCCTTTATTTAACATCAGTACAGTGAAGAGCTGGTGATTATTTCTTGGCTTAACTGATTAATAATTTGATGCAAAAGATGCTTAATAGGAGATTAATTTACACAATCTGAACCAGGTGATTGCAAAGGAGATCTGAACATATTTAGTTTTATTTTAAATGCAAATTTTCTGTATAGTTTAGCTTAATTACTACTCTGAATATGTTATACTTTCAGCAAATTACTCTTTTTTAAGTCTGTTCACTCCAGTTAACAATTAATCAATTAATCGATTGCTAAAGTATTTTGATAATCGATTCATCACGATTTATCTGATTAATCATTTCAGCTTTTCAGATTTTAGAGATTGAAGGATTTTATAGACTTATTGAAATTTATCCTTGTGATGATTTTTTGTTGTTGTTGTTTTCTAATGTTTGTAGCTGGACTGAAGCAACTAAAGTCAATTTTATCTGTTTTTCTCCTGCTGACCTTTGGGAATCGCAACATCGGGAAGGGCGGCGCTTTGGAAGGCGTCCGACGTAAAGGAGGCGGGGTCCCTGGATTGGGGGCGGAGCTTAACGAAGGAGGAAGAGTCTCAGGAGCCGCTGGAGGGGTGTTGAAGAAGACTCCTGTCTCACAGTCAGCTGCCATAAGAAGTCGCGGTTATTAACTTGAACAAGCCATCATCCAATCAGACATTGAAACACGTAATTAAATTTACTGACAGGCAGCTGAGGAGTGAGACGCGTGTCTGGTTGTCTTGTCTTGGTCTTCGTCTCCATCTTCTTCCGTTTTGTTGGACAAGACGCTGATCCCAGAATCTGCCGGGCTGCTGCTCGCCAACAGCATCCCTGCTGGGCTGGGTGCCGTGGGCGGGGCTTGTGTGTCAGCAGGAACATCGTTCTGTGAGTTTATTGGACGAGCGTTAAGGCTCCCACATACTCTGTCTGTTTCACTCCGTTGAAGTTTGAGCAAACTTTCATGTTTAGGTGCGTGTTCTCCGTGTCGCACAGTAAACTGCTCAGCAGAAAACAGTGTTAAAATCAAACTGCTGGCGCCCTCTTGTGGACTTAATTATGTCAGATTTTCAACAACGTCTTATGAGACATAAAATTTAAAGACTTGTGCAATGCATTACTGAGGGAATATAAGGACTTTCCAAAGCAGTAATTACAAAAAAATTACTTATTAAAGTCAATGTGTGTTACTATTTCTGTCATCATCCTTTGTAAAAAAAATAATAATTTGTGATTTCCTTGTGTCACAGTGAGTAGGGTTACATATGTGACAAGTCACCTTTTCAGTAATAAGACAACGTTGATTGGGGATGAGCTAAGTTAAAGTATCTGAGTTACTTGTTAAAAGATAAATCAGTAATCAGTAGTCGGATTACTATGTCAAGGTAATTGTGGCTGAATTTGAGGGAAATAAAGGAATTTGTTTTGATAAATGTAGGAAATCGGTTTCCTTGACAATGCAATCAATGGGGACAGTATGGGTGGAGTCCGCGTGGCTCACTGAATACACAAAGTTTGGCCGAGTATGTGGGAGCCTTTAGGCTAATACTACATGACAAAATTTGACAATGAACAAACTCAATAAATTAAATAATAAAAAGATTTTAATTTGTAAATAAAATCTTAAAACATTTAATTTATGTTTCAGACTCACCTGACTCGCCACCCGTCCAGAAGCAGATGCATTCAAAGCGGATGCAGGCTTCTGATTGGACAGTTTGGACTGATCGGGGGCGGGCTCAGCCGCCTTCCTCTTAACAACCGCTTTAAGGTTGTTCAGAGCTTCCTCCAGCAGGCGGCGCTTTTTGTCCCTCTGCTGCTTTATGGCAGTCACGCGGTTTCTGATCACCTTGGCGATCACTTTGTAGTCGGCCTTACACACAAATCCCAGGATCACCTGAGAGACAAAGATGGACAGGTGAGTCCAGCCGGCAGCCTTTGGTGATGTCACCAGTGCGGCGATGAGGCTACCATCTCCTGGGCGACCTCTTCAGGGACGTCTTTGTACAGCTCAAAAAGGAACTCAATGGCATTGTTGTCTTTGTATTTGCCCAGAAGCTTCTTCTTGTCTTCCACCCTGAGCCAGAGCTTCAGGGCCGCCTTTGTACCATCATCTTCCTCAGCGAGCTCCACATAGTAACCCGTCTTTTCCTGGAAGAACCGGTGCCCCAGCAGATCCTGAACCGTAAACCTACCAAAGAAATCAACCATCAATAGGTGGTTCGCTGTCCCACATTGACAAGAGACACAAGTGAAGCATATGAGAACTTTTCAGACACAGTTATATTTTAAAGCTTCTAGCGTAAAAAAATGTTAGTTTGCTTTAATCAAACTCTAGTTTGTTTATCTACAAAGTCTGGTTTGTTTGGGGAGGTGTGAATGTTTCCCAACTGACCTCTCGCTGCTGTTGGTTCGGATGCAGCCCTCGATTATCTCTTTCAGCTCCTGGTTTTGTACTTTAGAAAAATTATCCGGCTTGATTCCCTGGAGGACAGACAGTGGGTCAAACACGGAAACACAACAGGAAGTGTGCGGGTGTGAGGTGGACATGGCCTTACGTTGGTGACTTTGCGGTAGATCTGGGCTGCGTTTTGACACTCAGAGTACGGATACTCTGAAGTTGCCATCTCCAGCATGCACATACCGAAGGCGTAAATGTCCACGGCCTCGTCATACTTCTCCTCATACATCTCAGGAGCCATAAACTCAGGAGTTCCTGAACGCACCACGAGTCACAGTGTGAAACACTCAAACAGAGCCCTTCCTCGCGTCTTCCTGAGTAGATGCTTCTTACCGATGACACTCTTGGCGAATGAGGCCTTCTTGAGCGTCGAGAGGCCCAGGTCCCCAATCTTGACCGAGGCGGTGGGTCCGTTGATGAAGACATTATCACATTTAAGGTCTCGGTGGAGAATGGGTGGCGAGCGCGAGTGCAGGAAGTGGAGACCTTTCAAGATTTGCAGGCTCCATCTCTGCAGCAGCTTCAGCTTCATCGGGCGGAACCGGCGCACGTACCTGGATGGGTTTAAAGGAAAACACAGAACAAGGAGGGTCATGTTCAGGATACGTTCTGGTGCCAGATGGTGTTGGGGAGTGAAAAAGTGGCAAATAACTCACAGACAGTTGGAGGTTCTGTAAGAATTGTGTGAATACGGAACTTGTGTAAAATGCCATGTTGGCCCAAATAAAGCAGACAGAAACAGAGTCCAGTGTGATGATTTGTTTTTGTTTGCTGCTTTTTAACATAATTGGTGCCCAATGTGGGGCATATTTATGCTCAGATCTGACTATGTCTGTGTGTGTAGAGTTCTGCACCAGTCCAGACTGTGGTTTGGTTGACACAGATCTCTAGGCTTGCTTCTTACTGGACTCCTATGAGACTTTACAGAAATTCTCCACAGCTGGAACATTTCAACTGTTATTTTCTCATCTTTCCAAACTCCTTCCTGACTTTCCAAGTCAGATTGATCCACTATATTTGACAGTTTTTCTGAATCGGAACATGGGAAAAAATGTCTTGTTATGAATCTGGTAGCACTATCAATATTAAGGAATTATTAACTTATCTTGCTGAAAAGTTACTTGTAAGTTAGTTTTGTCTTATTTTGTCAAAATACTTGGTAAGATTTTATGTTTTTGATTTTATGAGAGATAAAGGCTTTTGTGGTCTGTTTTCCTCACGTTTTGAGCGTCCCAGACGTCATGAGCTCCGTCACCAGGATGATGCACTTAGCGGACTTCCAGGAGTCGTAGAACCTCACGATGTTGGGATGCTGCAGGACTTTGAGCATCTCCACCTCCTCGCTGAAGCGCTGGCGCTCGGCTTTGCTCAGACGATGAGTCTGTGGAGCGTGAACACATGAACACCTTCAGCCGTTCACCTTGTGAGAGAGAAACCTGCGCCCTGAAGGACGCTGAGCCCTCACAGAGCTGCTGCTAATGAACTGCTGACATGGCAACAGAAACGCCTCGCTTTGCTGCCAGACTCGATTTTCTGTTTGTTTATTTATGATTCGGCGCTTCCTGTGTCTCTGAGTTCTGACTTCAGGCTTCACAAGGTTGGTAATTAGATCACAGGACAGCAACCGGGAAAATTAAATTAAATCATTTTTAATACTTTAATTTAAGACATTTGATATTTATTTTATTAAATAAATACATCAATACATACATTTGAGAAGCAAATTTCATAAATGTATTTAATAAATAAAATTATATAAATATGTACAAGAATTTTAATTATCAAATTAAATTGAAATAATTTTTAAAAATTGATAATTGAGTAAATATATATCAGAAATTAAATTAAATGTTATACATTTATTTAGTCAATTAAATTTTGCAAAAATAAATATTTAAAAAATTATTTACATTTGATGTTTAATTAAATTGACAAATAAAATGTAATAAATTTGTTATTTACTAAATTAAATTAAATTATAACAATACATGAATACATTTGGTGTTACATAAAATTAAATATGATATGGTATTTATTAAATTAAGATATATAAATAAATACATTTGATATTGAATTGAATTAAATGAAAAACCTTTTATAAATTACTTCACTTTAATTTAGTTTTACCCACTGCAACTATGGAAAATGTGAATACAGCTAAAAAATAAAAAATAAACAAAATCAATAAATGTTTAAAACTATATTTAAATGTAAAATTTAAAACCTAAGTTTGTTGTATTGGTCTTCTTTTTTTGTTTTTAGGTTTTCATTAATTTTTTATTTCTCTCTGATTTTATGCTGCTTATTTAAACAACCTGTAGAGTTAAAGAGAAAAAGTCCTTCAGGAGAAAAATCACATTAAGAAACACAAAACACAGAAAATAGCAACATGTCCGACGTGTTTCTGCACCAAACAAACAGATGAGATGGCAGAACGTGTGTGTGTGTGTGTGTGTGTGTGTGTGTGTGTGTGTGTGTTATCACCAGCATCCAGCCGCCGTGCACTTGCTCAGATACTGTTTATGTTTCAACAAACTGCTGACTCATGCTCCATCACGCAACACGTATGTGTGTCTGCAGCCTGCAGTGAGGAGTGGAGCTGAAGGACCCAGAAAAATGTTTTACCTCCATGTTTCTGGATGTTTGAAATGACGTGAAGGGGAAAAACTCAAATCCAGCTGGGCTTGATGGGACAACGTGTAACAGTACACATCAAAAAATTAAAATATCGCGTAAAAGTGCAACATTTCTTCCCAGTCATTTTAGAAAGTGAAGATAATGCAGAATCACCAACCATAGAGAGAGATATCTAAAGTCTTTGTTTCTTGTTATTTTGATGATCAGCTTATGCAAAATGAAAAAATTATAAAACTGAAAAGATCACGGTGTCACCTTCTAATCAGCTAATTAACTCAAAACTCCTGCAAAGAGTTCCTCAGCCTTTAAACACTTTTCACAAGGAGGAGAAGTCGTAAGAACTTATTGCTAAAGGAGCTGGTTGTTCACAAAGTTCTGTATCCAAGCATATTTGCAGAAAATTGAGTGGAAGGAAGAAATATGGTTCCACTATTTTTGCTTCCATTTAAGTGGTGCCCTGTTCTGAATGTCAGCCAGATTACATTGATAAAAGAAGAAGTGGATGCTAAGTTAATAGGTTTAACTAATTTTAATGTAATAAACCATTAATTGACCATTAATAGTAAGATGGTTAATTTGTTGCATCTCTGTGTGGTTCTGATCCATCAGTCCTTGTTGACTCTTGTAGTTCTGATAAACTACATTCACCCGGATCAGAGAACTAGTGAAGACGCTGTAGATAGAAAAACAAAGAGGTGTAAATTTCTGCCAAAAATCCAGAAATGTTGAAATTACTCTGAGAAGATTTGTAGATGAAAAAAGTTTTAAGAAAACTTGAAATTTAAAAAGTTAAAAAGTTTTGAAAACTACTCCAAACTACTCCAACCTGCCCAAATTTTTGAAACTCGAAAAAAAAAATTCAAAAGTCGAAGGCTTTTGAATTTTGAAACTGAAATTTCCAAGTTTTTTTACAGAAAATTTCTGAAATTGATCTAAAAATCTCAGAGATTTTATTTTGAATGTTTCAGATTTTTGAACTAAGAAATTTTCGATTTTGTTTGTGAGAAAATTTCTGAGACTAATCTAAAAATTTCTGAGTTTTTTTCTAGTAAAGTTTCAACTTTTTGAACTCAAAAATTTCTGATTTCTGATACAAATTTCTGATTTTTTTGGCAGAACCCCACCCCACCACCACCACCCACAGTCGTCATGGTAACCGGACTGTCTGACCCCGTGACCCAGTGATTACCTGCAGCTCGCACCAGGCCACCTCCACCGTCTTCTCCGTGTCCAGGCCTTTGTAAACCGTCTTGAAGGAACCTCGTCCGATCTCGATGTTGAATTTCAGGAATCGCCCATCAGGCGACGATCCCACCGCCTCCGTCTCCTCCTCGTCGCGCGCCTCCTGCTTCTGCCGTTGCCATGGCAACTCCTCCCTGGTGGAGTCAGACAGCGTGACGCCGGACTCCTCGGCCGAGTCCCAGCCGATGCTCAGCTCTGCGGCGGTTTTATCCCAGGCGTCTGATTGGCTGGCATCTTCATCTTCATCTTCCTCGATTCTCTTCTTCTCAGGTGTCGACGTCATCGCGGCCCACCTGGGGTCTGATTTAAAGTGTAATTGTGACGTCACAAAAGGTGGGCCGAGCTTCAATAACCTATAAATAAAGAAAGCATGCACATTTTTCACAATTAACATGTAATGTGTTGGTTAAGTTTCCCCATAAACATGTTAAACAAAAGTTTTATTAAATCAGATAAATGTTTATATTTAAAGATTGTTAATGTTAATATTTAAATTTATATTATTTTCACATTTCAAACTATTGATGATTAAACTGAACACAAAGAAAATCAAATAAGCATTTATAGAGCTGTTTTAATCCCAGATTAGGGACAGTGTAGAAAAAGATTATACATTTCACAAAAAAGTTGGAATTTTTTGAGATTCAAAGGTTGGACATTTTCAACTTTTTAACATTTTTGGGATTCAAAAGCCAAAAATGTTTGACTTTTGGAAATGTTTTACTGTGAGTGAAACATTAAATATGATTTCACTTGAAACACTTTTTTATGCCCAAACATTAAACTCTGAGTTTGTTCCTCCAACTGCAGCAGACCCAGAATCTGATTATTACTAAACTTTAGATTTCTGAAGTTATTATGAGTTTGACGTAAATAATCTGAATATTTGTGTTGTACTCACTGTGTTTCTCCGCTTTGATCAGCTTCAGACCGGAACCGGTAAATCCAGCGCACCTGGCGGACCTTTGAAGTTCTGGCTGAGGTTCGGTTCCTATCTGAGTCCAGATCCTCCTCCTCCTTTTCTTCTCCTTCTGTGATGTCACAGCCTGACATCCGCGCACGCTATCAGCTCAGAGCAGACTGCACGAGCTGGAAGAAAGCCCCGCCTACCGGACACCTGTCTGAAAAGAAATGGGTCACGTGACTTGTCAGAAACGGATCAATCATCTGCTTTCTATTAATTTATGTTTTTATTTTGGTCAGAAGCCTGTTTCTGTGTTTTTGTGTGTGTCATATTTGAATTTTAGTGAAAATTTTTATTTTCTTTTTCCTGTAAAAATTGTCTACACAAAAACTACTCTTTTACACAGCATTCCTTAGAAATAAGTGCATAAATAAATACTTATTTTTAAGTATTTGTTATCTGATATATGTATTTTACATTTTTTTTATTTTGGTCACAAGTTTGTTTTTATATTTTTTGTATCATATATGGAATTTGTATTATTTATTGAAAGTAAAAATTAAACTTTGACACCACATTACTGCTACTGTGTGGGATTTTAAGAGTTTGTCATCTGACATACTTGTTGTGAATTTCATTTATTTTATGTTTTTTATTATATATTTTGTGTATTTACTTTTCCAGTTATTCTCTCAGCTGATATTTGTTCTAATGCAGAATAGTAATGCAGAATGTTACTAATTAAATTAATAATTTAATTATTAATAAATTATTAAATGTATTAATAATGTTAACCTTTACAGATTTGCAACATCATAGAAAGGTCAGTAACTCAAAGATTTAAACACGTTCTTTAAAAAAATCCCACTCCTGCTCCTAACAGATCTTCAGCCAAAATCTAAAGGGAAAAAAAAGACGTCGTCTGCAAAGCTAAATATTTTATTTATTAAGGTAAAATTTATTTCCGCAAAATAAAAATAAAAGACAACCATAACCTACATTCTTTCTGTATTTATTGTTTCTTCTGTTATTCTGGTTCGTGCTGTAATGTTGCCCTCTGTGCACCAGAGGGCAACATTGTCTTAACTCCGCAGTTTCATTAATTTAATTTTTGAATTTTAATTTAAATTATTTTCTACTCAAACATGTAGGTGGTGCATGTTATCATGTTTTGAAGAATTCCGTGTATGAATCAATACATTTATTTATTTATTTATTTATTTATTTATTTATTTATTTATTTATTTATTTGTTTGTGTGTCAAATCTCCGTGTGTTGCTTCAGTTCTCAGCTTTGTCCTCCGATGCAACGGCTGTAAGTATGAACAACCTCCTCTCTTTTGTTTGTCTATTTATTTATTTTTGTTTATTATTTAAAATGTTTATTGTTTAAAATGCTTTAAGGCGTTACCGAATGTGTTTGTTTTAACTAAAAGCTTAATGAATGATGTCCAATCTTTAACATAGTTCATAATCTGTTTTTCCTGTCAATTTTCATAATAAGCATAATAATAAACAACCTGATAACATGAAAGAAACCCAGTTTAAAGTGTTTTGTGTATAAAATCAGACAATAAACAGGCAGATTGTGTTTTAAATGAAGAGATCTACTTTATGTTAATATTTTCTTTTCCTCCTTGAAGCAATAAACCTTTGATCTTTAATCCCAGCAGGAGGATTAAGCAGATTTTCTCATCATTAATCCGTTTCTTATCTTCATCTTTCCATCTTTATCCCTTTGTCCTGTCGTTCTTCCTCCTCTTCTTCTCTGTTTAATTTCCTGTCTTGTTCCTGTGACGTCATACGCAACAGGCAGATGTAATCAGTGATAAATGATAATCTATTCTGTGGCTCGGGGAGGTCAGAGAACCGCGTCATTTTACGTCATGTCCTGCTGTCTGACGCTCCTTATGCTCCTCCTTTTGATCCATTCATCATCCCTCCAGGGGGTGGCGCTGTGGCGCCGGGGGAACCGAGTGTCTTCCATCAACGCCTGCCAGCAGAAGGAGGCGCCGGACGGAGGATTGATGGTTCGCTGCAGCGGACTCCGACTGACCCAGGTCCGTCTGCTGGTTCCAGTTTAACCAGTAGATTCTTTGGTCGAGTTTTTAAAATGTCAGATTGATCAAGCTGGTCTTTTATCGCGATATTTTATGGTACTATTGTGATGATGATAAAAAAAATTAATGATAATAATAAAACTGTTGTTTTTTTACTACGTTTTTAGGTAACCGTGTGGCTGTGACTGCATTCATAGCCCTACAGACAAATATTGTTCTTGGAAAAACATTCTGATTTGAACCCGGCATCTTCAGGACGCCAGTTACTTAAAAAGTGATTTATTTTTGCTAAACTGCACATGCATTTAATCGTATTTTCAAATTTGATATTTATTCAGAGTTGGGAACAATAGCAACATTTACTCAATTACACTTACTTGAGTACTATACCTAAAAATTTACTTTTAGGCATATTTTTACTGCACTGTGCTTCTTACTCCTACTTGAGTCATTTTATCATAAAGTATCACTACTCTTACTTGAGTAAAATTTCTGGATACAAGCTTGTTTTAACAAAAACACAAAAAAAAGACAAAGAAAAAGAAACACCAGACTCAGACACATGTCTACAGTTTTTTCTAAAGTTTTATAATTTTTATATTGAAAGAAATTGATTTGGAAAATACTTTTTTTAGCTGATTTTTTCTTATATATATAGTTAAGTAATTTCTTTTAATTATCTATTATTTTGGTCCATCTGATTTTTAAATATAGCTACATATAAGTATTTGAGTAGACTTGTAACAAAATACCTTTTTACTTTTATTGAGTAATTTTTTAGGCTGCTGCTTTTTACTTTTACTCAACTAAAAACATGTTGAAGTAGTGAAATGTTTTGGCTGCTCTGCCCTCCTCTGTATTTATTAAGGCTCCCATGGAATAAACAGTGGAGAAAATAGCTTTGAATTTTTGAATTTTAATTTACTATTAATAACAGAAATTTGTCATAACAATAATAAATCAAAATTCTTATCATGACAATAATTTTTTTTAATAATAACTGATAATACAATAAGTGGGATTTTCAAGTAATTACACTTTGCACAATTCAGTTTCATTTAATCATATTTTTTAATTTAATTATATTTCTTGTGGAACAAACAGTGGAGAAAATAGTAAAACATAACATTTTTGATCACACTGTCAGTTTTGATTCTTTGTTTACCACCAGTAACTGAAATTTGTGTTGACAATAAATCAGAGTCCTTATTGTGATCATAGATTTTTCACAATAAATGATAAATGATACAATAAAAGCTCAGGTGTGTTTGTCTCTCCAGATTCCTGCCGGTCTGTCCAACCACACAACCCGCCTGTTTCTGAATAAGAACCGGCTCAGCTCTCTGCCAGCGTTCTGCTTCTCGGACCTGTTCCTGCTGGATGAACTCGACCTCTCCCACAACCAGGTCCCGCCAAAATTAACTTTTTCTCAACAAACAAAAACACAAAACTAATATCAATTATTTGTCTTTTACCCACACAACAATAAATTAGTCATTGTGCTGAAACCAGCATTAGTATGACATTTGCCTTAGTTTTTATAGTTATTTAACTTCTTTGGCCTATTGTTGGTCTATAAAATGTTTATAAAATAGGAATTTTCTTTTGAAGACTTTGTTGTGTTTAGCCAAGTATAATGGATGAGTGTGTCTGGCTGTGTTTCTGATGTTTGTGGAATAAAATGTAAATAATCATTATTTATTTTGAACAAGTAAAATCAAAAGCAAAAAATATATATGATAATAATTAAACATAAAAACAAATACAAAATTTCCATACATAGTTTGAAAAGGAAAAGCTTATTAAATCCGACCCCCAGTTGTCTCATCCAAATATGCTGCATACTATACGAATTTACTAAATAATGTGAAATAAAAATAAAATTTTATTTAAAAATAATAGTGAAACATATGTACCTAGAATTTTCTGCTCAAAAAGATATAAACTTGCCATAGTAATCTAATCCTAAAACAGTTACTGCAGTCAGGGGTCAGCCAAAATTATTCCAAGGGCCACAAAGGGCCCCTGGGTCACACTTTGGGCATCCCTGCATTACCCAGTAAGTAAAAAAAAACAACAAAAAAACAAACAAACAAAAAGAAGTAAAAAAAAAAACATTTCAGAAGGGCTCTTTTTGTCCAGAGGGAGAAAAGGACAGATGCTCCAGCACCACCTAGTGTCCACCTGTGCATCCTGCCTCCCAGTAAACCAGTAAAGCCCAGAGTCACCCACTTCCTGTTTCTTGTCCCAGCTCTCCTCTCTTGAACCCGGGTGTTTCTCCGGCCTGGCGTCGTCTCTCCGGTTCCTGGACCTCTCCTCCAACCGGCTCACCACATTGGACCCGGCGGTTCTGGGTGGACTGCAGGTCCAAGCCAACCTGAGCCAGAACCCGTGGCACTGCGACTGCAGCATGCAGGTGAGCCTCAGGGCGGCGCTGGCACCAGACACACTGCAAAAACACAAAACCTTACCAAATATTTCTAGTCTCTTAGTTCACTTTAAATAAAACAAAACTAACTTGCAAGTAACTTTTCAGCAAGAAATATGAGCTTATTTTAAGTCAATAATTCCTTAATATTGATTTTTCTTTTTTAAATACTTATCCTATTGGCAGATTAATTAACTTATAACATCGGTAAAATAGCTTGTTACAAGTGAAATGATCTGCCAATGGAATAAATACTTTTTAAAAAATAAAAAGTAAGAAATTATTGACTTAAAATAAGTTCTTATATCTTGCTGAAAAGTTACTTGTAAGTTAGTTTTGTCTTACTTCAAGTGTACAGATATTAGAACTAGACAAAAAATACTTGGTAAGATTTAATGTTTTTATCAATCAATCAATCAATCAAATTTTATTTGTTTAGCACATTTCAGCAGCAAGGCATTTCAAAGTGCTTTACATAATTAAAATAAAAACAGCATGTGACATTGATTAAACAGTGAGGAAGAGAAAGACAAGAGAAAGACATTTCAGTTTTTGCAGTGAGGGACATGTTGATGACTTCCTGTCTCTGTCCAGGTGTCCATAACCCAGCTGGACATGGACAAGTCCTCTCTGGAGAAAGTCATCTGTGAGACTTCGGACCTCCCTAACCTCGGTACGTTGTGTCCGCCTGGTTCCTCATGTCCAAAACTTCAGGACCTGCTTCTGGTTGTAACCGTGTGTGTTTCAGGAGCTACTGGACTGCCACTGGTCTTACTGGTGCAGGACTGGGACCTGTGTCAGTCTGTGAGGAGAACCACCGACTTCCTGACGTTGATCACCATGCTCCTCTGGTTCATCATGCTCCTTTCCTACCTGATCCACTACATCCGTCATAACAAAGTGGTGGCCCGACGACACATGGAGTACCTGAAGTTCCTGGAGAGCCGGGACCCGTTCAGACCCCGATGAGTCCGATGACCCCGGATGACCCCGGACGACCCAAGAACCCTCAGCAAACCACCTGAAAGGCCTTTAAAGCTGCAGTTTGTAATTTTTATAAAGAATATTTGTTAAAACTGTCACCATGACTTGACTGTTTGTTATGAGACAGATAATTTGTGAAAAGATTAATCTCTATTCACTTGTAAAGAAATGAACTGCTCCCGACCAAAAACAACCAATCAGAGCCAGGAGGAGGGTGTTAGTGCTGTCAATCAAGCTCATGTGCTTACAGAGAAGAAAAAACTTGCTGCTACAGGAAAACCGTTTATCCATTGTCATCTGTGGCTATGCTAACTAGCTTTAGTATTGACGCTAGCAGAGAGTAAAAGTGAAGAGTTGAGAGATGATTGACAGCGGTGAGTCCCGCCTCCTGGCTGTGATTGGTTGTTTCTAGTTCGCACTGGGAGATGGCAGAAGAGCTCTAATTTTTTCACAGATTAACTCTCACATTATACAGTCACAACTCAAAGACAGTTTCAACAAATATGTAAAGAAATAATTTATAAAAGTGACATACTGCAGCTTTAAACCCGATTCAAAATGATTGTTTCTGATCCAAAAGCTACATTCACACAGCAAGCAAATGCAAGTTATATCCGGATTTTTCACGACTGTCCAAACAGTTTAATTCTGATATGTTCACAGGAAAAACTACATGAGATATGTTCCACTTCCAGAAGTTTTCCTTTCACACAGAAGTTTGATTGCGATCTCATTTAATTAGTAATGTGAACGACCACGCAAAAAAATATAAGGATTTCAGAAAAAAAAAAAAAAATTGAAAATGAGCATCAAGACCTGCTCTGGGAATGTAGCCAAGTATAATCAAGCTATGACTCCTGCAGAACCTTTCAGAACCATAAAACCGCGGGTCAAAGGTCAAGGACTTACCAGTAGTTAATCCCTAGCAGTTCCGTTTATTGGATGTTTTTATAGAACTCCCACAGAACCAGATGGACTTTTCCAAGGATGTTAATGATGATGACAACAAACCTACAACTCTGAAAGTCTTTCCTTGCACACATCATCCTTTCAGAGCTCAACCTGTGAACTGTATATGTGCTGTTTCCGTGGTAACTGCCTCCCAGCTCAGGGTTCACAACCTCCTGACTCAGTCTGCATCTGTTCACCTAATTTATGTGCTAAAAATGTCAAATAAATCCTGTAAAGTCAGTGCAGGTTGGGTTCTTTGTGTCTTCGAGTCAGATTTCTGTTACTGACCTGAATTGAAGTCGACATTTAAATGATTTGAAAGGACGCTTCGGTTCAATCCATCCAAAATGAGTGTGTTTGTGTTGTACAAATGACAAAAAATTGAAAAATATGAGTGAAACAGATCAGTTTAGAGTTACAGAAACCAGACGAGAGGCTGCTGAAAACATTGTTTTCCATTTGTTTCTTCAGAATAATTTTAACTTTAGTCACTGGAGAGAAAGAGGTTTTATAAAAGAATCTTAAGATCCACTTTTTACTTCTTGCTTTTATTGAGATTGTATTTTTTTTACTGTAACAGAATCTAATTTATTTTTTAATTTTGAAAACTTAAAAAATCTGTTGAATAATATTCCATTATTTCAGATAATCTCTAAAATACATTTTAAAATAATTAGATGTACAATAAATAGTGAATAATTCTTATTAATCTTATTTTATTCCTCATCTAGAGCCCTGACATAAAATGTGAGCTTTACCAATAATAATTACCTAATAATAATTTGATAATAATTAATCATCCTTTTTTCTAATATGTGAAATTTGTTTTGTTTTGTTTTTTTCTAATCTGCACTTGTGATTAAAATTAAACACAAATTAAAATTAGTTTACTAATCAAAAAATATATTATTTATTCAAAGTAAAATCATCAACTTTATGTATTTTCACCGGCTTCGTTGCTTGTGACTGAGCGAAGCAGGATCGAGTCATCTGGGTTCGACTGCCTCTGCCTGCTGTTTTCTCTCCACCATCAACTGCTCTGGTCTGCAGAGTGAATACTGTCCAGTCATTGTGAGGTTCAGCTTCAGCTGCTCCGATCATCGAACCCCTCAGAACCGCACAGTTCGGCCCAAACACAGTATGAAGGAGACAGCGGCCAAGCGAAGAGACAAGGCTGGCGGTCGGGACCGGGACAAGTCTAACAAGGAACCCAAAGAGCCGAAGGAGGTGAAGTCCGCGATGGCGGCCGCGGAGCCGCAGGACGTGGAGATGCCGGAGGAGGAGACTACTAACGCGGTTAAGCTGCCCAAGGAGCAGGACAGCCTCACACTGGAGGGTAAACCTGGGTCTGATGTTCGGGAAGAACCAGGGGAACCAGTCCGGTACTGAAGTCACTGTGATTCTGGACTCTTTACTGGACTTGTTAGCTTTAGCCTGTTAGCATAAGACCAACTACTGCTAGATGCCGTAAAACAGCAGAAGGGGACGTAAAAGCCTCCAAAAGGCTATTTTTATGTTGTTTATTTTACGTTTAACAGATCAGAACCAGTCCAGAACTACTTCATGACCTGACCCAAAGAGTTTTGGAGTACAGCTGGTAAACAGTGAGACAACAGAAAAGAAACATTTCAGTGTTTTGGCCTCAGGACAGTGTAGGATGCTAATGTTGCTTCTGCTGCCGAATCATTGTTTATCAAGCTATCAAATCTCCTGTAGAGCTGTTTACGGTTCTGCTGGGACCGGTCACTCCAGAATGGACCAGTTTAAGTCCATTTTTGTGGTCCGTTTGTCTTCAGATCCTGGAGAATTCAGTGATCATGGATTAAAATACAACTTTTAGGTGAAATCCACGATGTTCCTGTTGTTTAAGCATCACAGAACCGGACCTGTCATGGTTTGGATCTTACCGAGCCAGACGCAGTGTCCCAGTCCAGTTAGGAGGTTTCTCCTTAGCTACAGCTCCGTGTTCCTCCGAGTGCCTCAAGGCTGCGTCCTGGGTTAGGGTTAGTGCAGTGCACTTTTTATGACTCAACTGGGGTTGATGGGGAAAAAAACAAAACTTAATTCTCATTTTGAATTTATTCTCGTAATTTACGACTTTATTTCTTTAATATTATGACTTTGTTCTTGTAATTTTATGTTTCTAGTGTTGCAACGTTATCATTATAATTTTATGACTTTATTCTTGTAATTAAAACCAAAAATCTCTTAGTGTGGAACTGATACTCTGTCATAAGTTCCACCTTGTACTTAAGATCAAGGCCACTGGGAAAAAATTCTCTTTATTTTTCCTATTATTTTGTCCTTTTTTTTTTTACATAGTTTTGAGATGAACTCAAAATTCTTTTGATCTCAGAAGCTTAAATTCTGAATTCTGAGAGAAAATATTTTTTTTATGTTCTTTAGTGACTCCAATTCTCTTCTGTAAAATTGTCCATTGTGGATTTTAAATCTTTTTGCTTTTGGTTGCGCATCAGTTCCATAATATATAATTATTTTTCAATGCTTAAACTAGTTTACACTTTTTGTTTCTTTTTTTTTTTCCTTTTATATTTTATGTTTTAATGAGCCACTGACTCGTTCGGCTCTGGAAATCTGTGCTGACTGGACTTGTGTTCAGAGTTGGATGTTTGTGAAGCTGTCAGAGATCTGAGCTCCTCCCCTATCTTCATCCTCTCCTCCTCTTCCTCAGACATCAAGGAGCATGTGAAGCAGATCGAGAAGGCCGTGTCGGGGAAGGAGCCGCGCTTCGTCCTGAGGGCCCTGCGCGCGCTGCCGTCCACCAGCCGCCGCCTCAACACCGTCGTCCTCCAGAAAGCGCTCACCGGGTTCTTCACCAGCAACACCTCCACCAGAGACTTCCTACTGGGCTTCCTGGAGGAGGTGAGCCGCTCTGATCTGTTTACGTCTGGATTCCTGCTCACACAGCAGCCGGTGTTTTCACTGAGCCGTCCTCTGTCTCTGTGTCTCAGCCCATGGAGACGGGTGACGGAGACATCCAGTTCCGCCCGCGGACGGGGAAAGCGGCGTCGGCTCCTCTGCTGCCGGAGGTGGAGGCGTACCTGCAGCTGCTGCTGGTCGTCCACCTGACCAACAGCAAGAGGTACACCGAGGTGAGGAACACGCACTGCTACTGGACCGGACCTCAAAATCATGAATAGATTATTGATTCTGGGCTTGGTGGTGATTCAGATTTAAAAAAGAAATGTCTGAAAATGATGCTTGTTTCTATTAGAGTCAGCCATTAAATTAATTGTATTGATTAGTCTAACTGCTCGTTTTTGAAGATTTAATTTTTATAAAAACTCTACGACAAAATACAACGATCGGGCCAGGATTTTGTTTGGCCTTTTTGGAACAAAAACAAAGTCAATGACATTCTTAATATTTCCAGAATAAAGTAGTAATTTTATGAGAACTCAAACACAGAAAAACAAAAAGTTTATTATTCAAGCTTTTTTCTTATTAAAACAATTTTTGTGTTGTAATTTTAAGACGTTATTCTGGTAAAATTGAGTCTTTATTCTGCTAATATTATAACAACATTTTTGTAATTTCACAAAAATTCTAATTACGTGGCCCCAGTACTCTGTCGTCCAGCTCACAGAAGGGTTGATTTTAATTAAAAGCGACTTTTTGAAAATATTGTCTGTTATTTGTCATTTTTATTTTAGAAAAGAAAGATAAGAAAAAACATAAAATTGGAAATCGGATCTGGTATGGAAAAAAATCAGATTTTTTTTTTAGCTATGCCACTCAGCCTGTGCAGAACCTGATGGTGTCTCTGACCCTCCGTGACCCCTGTGACCCCTGTGACCTTGACTGCTGCTGTTCTGGTTTCAGGCCCAGAAGGTTTCTGATGAACTGATGCAGAAGGTGAGCTCCAAGAACCGCAGAGCTCTGGACCTGGTCGTAGCCAAATGTTACTATTATCACGCCAGAGTGTACGAGTTCCTGAACCAGCTCGACACCATCCGCAGGTACACACACACACACACACACACACACACACACTTCAGTGCAGATGCAGTACAGACCTCCTGGTTTGAGACATAAAAGTTTCTTATATTAGTTTAAATCAGGAGTTATTGTGAATAAACTGCTTTAAATCTAATTAACAGAAGGAACCATAAACTCTTTAAACAGTTTTCATTGTCTAAACTACAGAACCAGAACTAGAGATGAAACGTTTCCTCTGGGTTTGAACTTTTAAATTTACTCTTCTGTCCTGTTAAGGTTGTAATGCTTTACAATTTTAACAGATAAAACCAAGATTAACATTTTTTAAAAATGTCAATATGCTGACTTTTTTTTCTGGTTAAAGTCAGAAATTATAATAAAAAAGATTCAAATTCTGAGGAAAAGTCAGAATTGTTGGATTAAACTTTTAAAATGGTTACAATTGAGATTACAATTCTGAGATTAAAGTCAGAATAATGAAATTAAACTTGAAAAAAAAAATCTAAATTCTTTGAAAATAATCAGTTCTGACATGATAGAATTATAATTCTGAGAATTCTGAGAAAATCTGAATTAAGCAATTAAAGTTAGAATTTTGAGAAAAATATATGTTTTTCCAGTGTCAATAATCTTCTTTCACATAAATGTCATTAAAGGCGGCATTAGAACATCTTACATGTGACCTTGTGCCTCTGTAATCCCAGCTTCCTGCACACCCGGTTGCGCACGGCGACGCTGCGGCACGACGCCGACGGCCAGGCGGTGCTGCTCAACCTGCTGCTGAGGAACTACCTGCACTTCAACCTGTACGACCAGGCCGAGAAGCTCGTGTCCAAGTCCGTGTTCCCCGAGCTCGCCAACAACAACGAGTGGGCGCGCTACCTCTACTACACAGGTGGGACACACACCTGCAGGGGGGCGGGGCCATGGGGGCTGTGGAGGGCTCACCTGTGTGTCATGTGTCCCCTGCAGGTCGGATCAAAGCCATTCAGCTGGAATACTCAGAGGCCCGCAGGACTCTGACCAACGCTCTGAGGAAAGCTCCACAACACACTGCAGTGGGCTTCAAGCAGACCGTACGAACACACACACACACACACCTAGAGACGCCAACAAACACTGAACCAATCAGAATCTCCAGGGACCAGTCCGGTCCTCAAAACTTCATTTGAAGCCGTATTCCCCTGTTTGACCAGCAGGGGGTGCCGTTATGTCAGTGTTTGTTTTGGCCTCTGTTGGTGCATAAAATACTGGAAAATCCTTGAATTTTCATCAGGTGTTTTCAAGGTGTGGAGAGTGTTTGATATTCAATCGGCACCATTTGGTAATAAAGTTCAAAGTAAAGTTTGATTTAAAAAAGCCTAAATTTCAAAAACATTTACAGATATTCTGATAAACCAAATAGAAAGAGAGGCATATTTTTTTTCTTCATTGTCTGATTTTAAATCAGACTAAACTTTTCTTGCTTTTAGGTTTGTTTGAATTCCAAAATTACAATTAATCATGATTAACTGATTTTTGAAATAATTGTCAACACATTTTTTATTTTATTTCTAATATTGTATAAAGTAATCGTAGGTGGCTGAATGAAAAGTCTGCAGAATTTCACCAATTTTTAAACTTCAATAAATCATTATTTCTACTTGTTAAATGCCAGAAACTTAACTAGAACATGTTTTAAATATATTTTTCGAAACTTTCCTTGTATTTTTGTGTTTAAACATTTAACATAAATAGGAAAGTCATTTATCTTAACATGATTAGTTTGAATTGTTTCAATGTAATGAATATTTATTGTTTCTAATGGCTCAATTACTTTTTGATCTGTGTAATTAAAATAAAGATTAGATTATAATTCATATATTAAACATTAACATTTTTGATTTTCATTTATGTTTTTGTTGAAGGGAATACAAGGTGTGTGTGAGAGACATTTCAAAACATTAAAGTTTCCTATATTTTAGTTCACCCAGAATGTAAATACAAATCAAAAGATATTCTTAATGACGGTAATAAATAATATCATTTAATAGTGAATTGAAACTCTGTTTTTATTTAATTTGTGTTGTTTTTATCTCCAAATTGTGGCATTGGAAACATTTGAAAACGTAACACGATTGAAAAGTGTGAGTTTTACTGTGGGTAAATGTTTGGGTCCGGTTCTGATGGGCCGGTCTCTTTCAGGTCCACAAGCTGCTGATTGTGGTGGAGCTGCTGCTGGGAGAAATCCCCGACAGACTGCAGTTCAGGCAGCCGTCACTCAAACGCTCCCTGATGCCGTACTTCCTGCTGACCCAGGGTCAGTACACACACACACACACACACACACACGCTGCTTTCAGTTCCCCATCAGAACCAGCACCAGGCTGCTTTAAATGAATGAATCAGCGTTAAACAGAACAATGTAACGTTACGTCTGAGCCTTGGAGCTGGACTTCCGGTTTCAGTTCCCGATCAGAACCGCGGCTCCACTCCAGGATCCGGTTCTGAAGCAGGATGTTCCATGAGTGTGGTGATGTAATGTCATACATCTGAGCTGCAGAAAAACATGAAATCTGAATGTCAGATGCGTTAAAACATTTCGTAAGATGAATTATTCGGCTCTGAATTGTTCAGCTGGAATCCCTCAGTGGGGAGTTTATGAATTATTGTTGGGAATGTAAATTATCGTAAAATGTAGAAAAGTTTGGCCGTTTTTTTAAGCAGGTCGGTGCAAAATTACAGGAGGAAAATGTAAAAATACAAGCAGCAGAGAGAAAAAGTCGACACAAACTCTGGCTGAAGTGGACAGAAGATGAGAAATTTAGTAAATTTATGGTTGTAAAACCTAAGAATATTAAACTTGGGATGATAATTTGAGATCACACACGCAGAAATCGGCTTTAAAAGGAGAAGAAACTGATAAATCTGACCAGTTTCTTCTGCAGCTACAACTGAGAGCGGAGCAGAGAAACAGTTGATGGGAATTCATAAAAAATGACAGTACAGACTCTATAATTGATTCCCAGAAGAGGGCAGAGTAACTAGAAACTGTAGTCAAGAGAACTACTTCAGCAAATCAATAATTGATCAAATTTATCAACCATTTAATATTGAAAATTACATCATCAGACTGACCGAAATGTAAAGTTAAGTGGAAATTTTGGTATTTTAAAGGACCAAAATGACAATAAAATAACTAATCAGGCAAAAGAAAATATTTCCAAATCAGTTTCTTTCAATAAAAAATGTGTGTGTGTGTGTGTGTGTGTGTGCGTGCGTCTGATGTGTGTTTTCCCTCAGCGGTGAGAACTGGGAACCTGGCCAAGTTCAACCAGGCGTTGGAGCAGTTTGGAGAGAAGTTCCAGGCGGACGGGACGTACACACTCATCATCCGACTGCGACACAACGTCATCAAGACCGGTGAGCCAATCACAGGCCTCCGCTGCTCCCAGCCAATCACAGGCCTCCGCTGAGTGTGATGGAAAAGTTTGAAAACGTACCTTGAAAAGTGCTTGAGTTTTACTGTGTGTGTGTGTGTGTGTGTGTGTGTGTGTGTGTGTGTGTGTGTGTGTGTGTGTGCGCGTGTGTGTGTGTTCAGGCGTTCGGATGATCAGCCTGTCGTACTCTCGGATCTCTCTCGCTGACATCGCTCAGAAGCTGCAGCTCGACAGTCCCGAGGACGCAGAGTTCATCGTTGCCAAGGTAACCGGGATAAAAATGACTCTTAAAGGGGCGGTATTCTGTAAAATTAACCTTTTGTAGCTTTCTACATCATGACATAAACTCATTCCCTCATTAGAAAAATACTTGGAGGTTGTGTTGCTTTGATGATTATTTCATGTTCCATCTCCTTGGCAACCAGCTCCTTCAGACTAGTCAGAAGCAATTAGCAAAACCCTGCTGAGCTGAAATGCTGGTAAAAATGTTGTTAAAGGGTTAACAGAGGAGCCATGTTGTCATGACTTCCTGAAGGTGGAGTTTCAGAAAGAGCAGGAGCTTCTTAAAGAAACGGGGGCATTAAATTACAAAATCAAATCATTTTTATAACACCTGGTTTTGCTATAAAATATACCTGGAAGAGGTGTGCTGTGGTGGCGCAGGCGTTAAGCACAACCCATGTATGGAGGCCTTAGTCCTCGAAGTGCCCGTTGCAGGTTCGATTCCCGGCCTGGTGACCCTTGCCGCATGTCTTTTCCCATCTCTCATTACCAATTTTCCTGTCAATTAACTATCAAATAAAGGCCACTAGAGCCAATAAAACCTTTAAAAAAAATAAAATGTATACCTGGAAGAAATGACCACCCCTTAAAGGTGAGGCTGGTTTAATTAGACCGTTTTGCGCAGGCAATCCGTGACGGCGTGATTGAGGCGAGCATCAACCATGAGAAGGGCTTCGTCCAATCAAAGGAGACGATGGACATCTACGGCACCAGAGAGCCTCAGCTGGCGTTCCACCAGAGGATTTCCTTCTGCCTCGACATCCACAACATGTCTGTGAAGGTAATCCAGAGGTTCCTCCTGGCTGAAGCCAATCTGAGGAAACTGATCAGCTGCAGCTCCCGATCTGACTCTCTGTCTCCCCCTGCAGGCCATGAGGTTTCCTCCTAAAGCGTACAACAAGGACCTGGAGTCAGCAGAGGTAACGCAGCTTCACTTCTCCTTTTTTTGTCACATGTAAAGAGGACTATTATGTAAAATCAACATTTTAGAGCTTTACATTAGCGGTTGGCATTTATTGTATCATTTTTTATTTATTGTGATACATTTCTTATATAAGATTTAAATATAACGTTGATGCAATAAATTTAATTGATGTTGAAAAACTCTTGAAATTTTATTTTTACAAATTTTCCTCCAGTTTTTCACATTAATAAATAGCAATAAATTAGAAAAGATAATTAAATGCAGTTATTGTGTGCAGTTTAGTAATAAAAATCACACTTCTTTATGTAATTGGTGTTTTAATTCATTTTTAGAGCATAAACGTTGTAAAATAATTGAAAAATTAACGGTCAAAATGTGTAAACGACTGATTTCAATCTGTCTCTGTTTCTCTCTGTGATGCGTTCAGGAGCGTCGGGAACGAGAGCAGCAGGATCTGGAGTTTGCCAAAGAAATGGCCGAAGACGACGACGACAGCTTCCCATGAGCCTCTCCACTGACTCCCTGTTCAAACAGGAAGTAGTTGTGTGTTAACAAATCACTTATTACCCACAATCCCCTCTGTTCCCTCTCTGTTTTCTGTGTTGCAGCTTTAAACTGCTGCTGTTTCTTGTTCCTGACACGAATAAATCCTGTTTTTGTTTAATCTGCTGCCTGTGCTTTTTACTGAGCGCGCTCAGAAGCAATTAGAAGGCCGAACCACCAGGAGGCGCTGTAGAAAGAGAAACTGAAAGCATGATTAGTCAGAACATGAAGTCAGAGATGAGTAATCGTGTCAAATCAAACCTGCACATGACGAACACGCATGACGAAAAGATCATGTCAGAACAGAACCAGCAGGAACCCGAACCAAAATGTTCAGAGATAAAAATCAGAACAAGACGGTCGCAATCAGATGGAACCAGATGAATCACCTGCTGGATTTAAAACCAGAAATAAGAATCACAGTTCTGGAAGAAAATGTTTAAATAAACGAGGAAACTGAGAAGCTGGATTAATTACGACGTGTCAAACTCGAGGTTCAGGGGCCAAATCTGGTTCACCACTGTTTTTTAAGTGGCCCTCCAGACTCTGGGGCAACACATAAAAAACTTTAAAGCTAACGGTGTTTTTTGTTTTGAAATAATTTTTTTTTTCTGTTATTTTTTAACTTTTTCATACACAAGTCAACAGAAGACAAAAAAAATATTACCCTGTACTTTTTACTCTTACTTGAGTCATTTCTTGGATGACAACTTTTTATTTCTACTTGAGTAAAAATAACTCTACTTTTCCCTCTGTGCGTAAATAAGCAGATGGTTCTGGTTCTGCAGCTTCTGGCGCATTTCATGTTTAATCGGCGTTAAAGAGAAACAACATGTTGAGCCCAGTCTGAAACAGAAGAAGCTTCCAGGAATCTTATTTACTAATAACTTGAACTTTTCCTCCCTGGATCCCGGAGCCCAAACACCTCCAGGATCTGGATCCTGGCCCGGATCCAGTCGTCTCACATTAATCACATCTGGTTCTGGACCGGCTGAACTTTCTTGGAAAACGTAGCTGTGAGTCAGCTGATCACTTACAGCATCCAGGCGACATCAGCGGCGGGAACTTCTTACCTTTTTTCTCTAAAAGGCTGAAGAAAATCCTAAAATTTGGAAATTCCTGTTGCGCCAAATCCAAATGATTTCTCATATTTCTTCTCAAATTACATAAAAATTGTGAATTAATTATAAACAAGCTATTAAAGTTCCTCAGACTGTATTTTGTTTCAGAGGTTTTGAGTTGACAGAATTTTTGTTTTATTAATGTGTTTATTAAAAAGTTTTGTGGGAAGATTTCATTTAATCTCTGGCCTTTCTATGAAACTCCAAAATTAGTTGGATTTTCTAAGAATTAAATTGTTTTTGGGACCTTGAGGAAAGAAAAGAGACATGAACTGTGACTGAATGTAAAAATGTCATTTTTTTAAAACAAAACTATTTCTTTCCCCACTTTTCACGAGGAACTCTGCCACTTCTTCTTATCCATAAAATATATGGTCAAAAAACAAGATATGTATCATATGATGAACAAACTGAAATTCCCATAAAACCCCCGTTTTTCATTTTCATGTCGTATTTAAGTTGCTGTTCATATTTTACTGCTGGTTTGTTTTTATGTAAAATTTCGCCTGTTCCTGTTTTTGATGTTTTGTTTCTTTCACTTCTGGAAGCAGCTGGTGCCAGTTTTAGTTTTCAGATTGTTAGTGTATCTGATATTTATACAATATTTGTTGATTATGCTGTTAATAAAAAAATATTTGGCTTGCTAACTAAATATTAGCTAGGAAGAAAAATATTGAATTTGAACTGAAAATACATTTTTAGAAATTAAGTTTTCAGTCTGAGGCTAAATATCTAGTTAGGACCAAAACATTTAGTTATCAAGCGTATTACTTAGTTTGAAAGATATATTTAGTATGAAGCTAAATATTTAGTTAGTAAGCTAAAATTTTTATTTTACGCTAAGTGTAAATATTTACTTTATACTAAAGTATTTAGTAATCCACATAATATTTAGTATGAGGTTAAATATTTAGTTTGACTCTATATATGTATTAATCAAGCTAAAAATGCTTAAACCAAAACATCTAATATGGAGTTAAATATTTAGTTTGATGCTAAATATACATTAATGTAGTATATAATGTAATACTACATTAAATACTAAGTATTTAATGTAAATATTATGAGTACCATAAACAGAATATTTAGTTGATACAAAATATTTGGTACTCCAGCTAAATATTTACTTTCACAAAGTATTTAAAAATCCAGCTAAATATTTGACGACAAATATAAATATTTAGATAGCAAGCTAAATTTATTTTGAAACTAAATATTTAGTTGATAATATATATATTTAGTATAAATATGAGTATCATAAATCTAATATTTAGTTGACACTAAATATTTAGTGATCAAGTTAAATCATTAGTTTAAACCAAAACATTTAGTATGAGGCTGAATATTTAGTTAGCCAGAAAAATAAGTGAAATTTAATAGAAATATCCTTTATTGTCCCATAAAGTGAATATTTCTGTGCAACAGCAGCAAACAACGATTAAAAGTAAGTATTCACAAAAAGACAGAATATAAATGATAGAAAACCAGAATAAATAGTAAAACACAGTACAGTAAGAGCAACATTTCGACATACAGTGTAGCTTTAAACTAAATAATGTAGTACAGTCCAAGGGAATCTGCAACTGGTTCATTTAAAAATGGTCAACTGTTTACTGTGCAGAGAAACCAGAGAAGGATGTAAACACTTACTGGGTTTATTGTAACTGTAACGCTCCTTTGAGAACCTTAAAAACTCCAGTTTTCCTCAGAAACGTTTACTGTAAATGCAATAAAACCAGAAGGAAATGCTGGGATTTTATTTCTCCGACTCAGGATTAACGGATCAGCTGGAGTCTGCGTCGAGAAGGAAACGATCCGAGTTTCCTGCTGACTCATAAGCTTCCAGAATTACTTAAAGAGCGACACACATGATGACACACAGGAAGAGAAAGCACAGTCACAATAAAAACACACCCAGCTTGATACTCAAACACACCTTCGGTACATTTCCACGGGTTCACCTGGAAATGTGCATGGCAGGAAGTGAGGCGGCTGGATGGAGGTCCAGACTCCTCCTCTAAAACTCCTGCAGTCAGGATGACGCAGTCGCCCTGCAAGGTTCACCCTGTACAGGAGCAGCTAAGATGGAAAACACTCAAATAATTCACTTTTTCTTACACAAAACCTCTAATTACTTTCACATTTACTGAATAATCAAACCTGCAGAAGAAGGCAAAATAAATGAAAACACAAAATATTACCAAGAGTTTTTGGTCTAATCTCTAGTGTAAAAAAAATTGAAGTAAGACAAAACTAACTTACACTTTTCTGCAAGATGCAAGAGCTTGTTTTAAGTCAATAATTCATTAAGATTAATAAAAATGTTTTGCTCTAAGTGAAATAATCTGCCATTGGAACTTGTACTTCACTTAAAGTAAACCAAGATATTTGCACAAATAACTAGACAAAAATACTTGGTAATATTTTGTGGTTTTTGCAGTGTAATCTGATATATTAACAGGATGTTGATGTTGTAAATCTTGATTCTCCACTTTCTTGAAATTAAGCAAAAATAAACGTTTGTGCAACAAAAATGGTCATTTTTGCCACTGTCATTTTAAAAAATATTAATAAATGATTCCAGGTCCCTCACAAGTCCTTCATGTTTACAAAATCAAAAGAAATATGGTGCCAGTCAACTCGGATACATTTGTGCTGTTATCATTTTAAGATTTAAAAAATGTTCAAAAGTCAGCAGAAATCAATTTATCCCTTTCCCCAGACAAAATATATAAATCAATTTTTATATTCTTGTGCCCCTACAGTTTTTGCAGAACAGTCGATTGATACCAGATTTGCATGATTTTTGTAATTTTGTAATTTGCACAAATGTATTTTTTTTTTTGCTTCTTTACACAAACTTACCCATTTTTTGTACATTTTGTAATTTTTGTAAGGAGGGAGGCTGGTTCACCTTGACAACTTCTGGAAACATTTATTGATGTATTTATTATTAGCAGTACTAACTAACTAACTAACTAACTAACTAACTAGACAGTGCCACAAATAAAATAAATAAAATATAGAAAAAATAATTAATAAATACAAAAAATAAATTTAATAAATTAAAAAAGGATAATAATTAATAAAAAAAAAACAATAAAAAAAGAAAGTCGCACAAAAAGCAGCAGCAGCAACTACAATAATAAATTTATATTTAAAAAAAAAACTAAAAAAAAAAGCATAGCGGCACAAACAAAATTATTTTCTGGACAGATGTCTCATTGTCTCATGTCAGTTTTGTTTAATTTGATAGGGGAGTGGTGGATAATTTGACCGGAATACTCAGAAGTGTCTCCGAGTCCACAGAAAAGGTGCGCGGTCACGTGGTTTACCTAACCGCCATCCAAAAGCTCCCTCCCTGCGAGGCTCTCTGTGCGCGTGCACAGCTGTGACGCATTCAGGGATTCAGAGACTTCGTAACTTCGGGCTTACTGCATGACTCTCCGTCCCCGTCAATGGGAAACCCCGCGGCGAAGCAGAGCTCAGATAAAAGGTCCAAACTGGTCCAAATGGAAGCTGAAAGACAAACTCCGGAGCTGCGCAGCGGACACGCACTGACACACACACACGCACAGCCACCCTGACAGACATGGACACCTGGACAGGTAGGTCTACACCTGGAGAACATGCCGCCAACAGAGCTGTCAGAACTAGCAGAGACAGCCGCTGGTTCTGGACTCGGCATGTATGGGAGGCTGGTGGTGCCAAAACAAGGAAATACAAAGTAAAAATGTTAATTGAATTAAAGCCTTAAAAGTTATTAATTAGTGGTTTATTAGCATTAACAGACAGATTTTGGGCTGAAATAAACAGTTTCCAGTTATTTTCTGGGTACATTTGTATTTATTTAGCCAAAAACTGAAAGATTAGCAAATGTTAAAGAATTGAACGTCATCCCTCAGTCTTTAGCATCACTTGTGTTTCATGAACACTACCGTGATCTCAGAAGATGATTAAAAGTCCTGGAATTTAGTTGATTATTATTATTATTTGTATTGATAATGTGTTGCAGATATAGATGAAAATTATACTAATATAAAAACAAAATTATACCTTTTTTTCTATTACAAATTAAAATTTCTTCCATCCCTCTTTATAGCCAGGAGGCATCTTGGAGTTTGGATGAATGTTGCAATGTCTTTTTTGATTGTCGTGGACTAAAATTACCGTATTGATTTTCAGGAAGCTTTTTCTTAAAGTTGAGGTCAAATTTGTTTTACAAAAAGATGAAAATGCTGCCAATAAATTTACAAAAAGGACAAGATTTTAACATATTTCAAGTGCAAACAACATTTTCAAAAATCTACTTGGAAATCTACTTTTGATAGAAATAAAATAATTTCCTGAGGAATTGGCAACAGGAACTGCATGCGCAAATCGTACTGAAAATGTGAAAATGGCTTCTGCAAAAAAAAAAAAAGCATCACAGGCTTGGAGTTCAAGAGATATAGTGGAACAAGAAGTTAAATTAGAAAGGATCTAAAGCAGGGGTGGGCAATCATTTTCCTCGAGGGCCGGTGTCCTGCAACTCTTAGATGTCTCCCTGGTCCAACACACTTGAATCCAACAGCTGAATCACCTCCTCAGTGCAGTCAGGTTCTCTAACGACCTCATTATTTGACTCAGGTGTGTTGAAGTAGGGATACATCTAAAAGTTGCAGGAGACCGGCCCTGGAGTTGCCCACCCGTGATGTAAAGGGATTGGTCAAGAGTTTTTGGTCAGAATATACGGAAATACAGAAATTTAAAGTTTAAGAATTTCCCTAAGGGAAATTAAATAACATGTTAAAGGGGAAAGACGGAAAGATGAAAATACAGAAAATGTTTTGTGAAAACGTTGTAATGACTAATGAAAATTGTCACAATTTCCAAATGATTTTAAAATCATTCACAAATTTAGCGAATGATTTGCTAAATTCACTAAATCACTAAATTTGATAAAGTAATTTAGCTAAATTTGCAAATTTAGCAAAAAGCCTTTTGCACAAACTCATCTAAAAATCAACTGAAATTAGATATCTTACACCAATAATCAAATATGTCTGCATTTTAGTTTCAGTTCTGGTTTCTCATTTTTATTTTTGTAGTCTTATTCCTAGATAAATTTGGCACTAATCTAAGGAGTTACTTTGTTTCTTTCCTTCAGTTATCATCCTGTTGCAGTACTTCCTCTTTGCATCTTTGGTCCAATCGGCTCCGGTCGGCTTGCCATCCAACCTGCCGCCTGCGTTCAGAGAAACGGCCGTGGAGGCCAAGACGCTCGGGGACAAAATCCTCAAGGACATTTCTGCAACGCACGCTGCCACAGTCAAGGTAAAAACAGTCAGTTTGGTTGGTCCAGATTGGTTGGTGTTTTCTTCTTCTCCTTTGGTTTTTAATGCGCTCCTGTCCTCCTCAGGCTTTCAGCCTGGATTCGTCAGCATCCAGCCTGCAGTTGATGGCAGCGTCGATGAGAATCCCGTCCTCTCCTGTCCTCAAGGCGCCGTCTGAGCACTTTACCCTGGTCAGTCTAAGGACGGGTGGGTTGGGGACGGGTGGGTTGGGTCTGTTGGGCGGTTCCATGTTGTGACTGAAGGATTTCAGTCCTAAAGTCTGGTAGCTCAGGCTGTTGTAAGGGTTTCTCATTGGGTGTTTATGGGAAAAAGGGAACATTTTTGTGTATTCAGGAGATCCTCAGGCTTGTTGAGTAGTTGTCAGAATTTTGTCTGATTCTAAGAAAAGCCTTTGGGATGATTTTTGGTTTAAGTGGTTCTTCATAGCCTTTGAGGCGGTTTGCACAAAGACTCTGTTTCTTGACAGTTCAGAGAGTTTGACATCTCTGAGAATTTGATGTCTCTGAATGATGAAATGGTTCCATAAATCTAAATCTGCGACTTGTTGAGTGAGTCTTCATGTTTAGTCTGTTGTGGTTTGGTATGTCCTTAAAAAGTTTAGAGATCATTCCGTTTCTTCTTCTGGTGTTCATTTAGTTTATGTTTGGTTTATTTGTGGATGTGTTAGTTTAAAATAGTTTGAGGCTAACTCAGTGCTTAATTAGTTGGAGTATCTTACAAGGTTTTAGGAATCCTAGAGGTAGTCCGGGTTGGGACTTGCCTCTTCTTCTTTTTGGTTAATTAGACAATGAGTCATTTTTTGTTTGAGAAATTTTGTAATTGAGCTCCTGGTATGAAGAGAAACATTAAGGATCATAATAAGGTGAATCTTTATGTTTCATTTAGTTTCTGTCAGGTTTTGGTTACAGTGGTTCAGTGGTTTTAAGGTTGGGGAAAACTTGAAACTGCTACTTTGCATGTTACTCACCAGCTTGTTGCTAGGTAACTATAGAGCGAGTGAGGCTAAGCTAGCCACCAAGCTAGCTTAGATGACCATGAGGGGTTGAGATTTAAGCCTTTCCTCTGCCTACCTTCCCCAGAATGCAGTGCGGTTCTTGATCAGTGTTCAGTGAAATTATTGAATATTGTATTGGATGTATTTTCTATTGATACTGATCAAGTGTCTATTGCGTTAGATATCGTTATTGTTTTATTCCCCAGCCTTAAAGTAGAGGTTCAGATGGTCCTTAGGAAGATTTATAGTAAATAAAAGTGAGATTTCTGAATCCATAAAAGCTTTTATTCATCAGTAATTACCTTAAATTATTTTATTATTATGGTGTTAGTGCATGAAGTTGAGCCTGGTGTTTCCTGGAGGTTTTATGGGACATTGAAGGTTTTTGGGAAAAAAAAGAAAATCTTACCAAGTATTTTTGGTCTAGTTTCTAGTGTAGATATGTCAGTACACTTTAAATAAGACAACAATAACTTACAAGCAACTTTTCAGAAAAATATATGAGCTTGTTTTGAGTAAATAATTTCTTAATATTGATGAAAAATGCTGGTATGTATTTTTAACCAATATTACAGAAAAGTTAGTTTTCTTTTATTTCAAGTTTTCTAAGATATTTGTACTGGAAACAAGACCAAAAACAACTGGTAAGATTTTATTTTTGTCAGTGTTCATGTTTGTGAATATTTCTGCTCTAAACTTCTGTAGGAGTTTAATCATGTTTTTGCTTGTCGCCCCCTGCAGGAGACATGTGTTAGCCACATGCTAGCAGGTGTTCAGATGTACCAGAACCTGCTGGAGGTTCTGTCCAGCAAAGTGATCGGTCTGGATGACCTGAGAGCGGACCTGCGCGACCTGCTCAACCACATCAACAAGGTAAAGCCTCGCATCATGTGACCGACCGTCATGTGATCGACCGTAGTCTGATTGGCTAACAGCTGTCTGTTTGTTGCAGCTAAAGGAGGTGGCGCAACTTACGGTGGACGTTTCGGATCAGAACCTGAGCACGGACCTGGCCTCTCACCTCCAGGACAGCCACAACGTCCAGGTGGCCCTCCAACTGACGCTGACTCAGCTGCGCTCCTTCTGTCATGACCTGAACCGGACCTTCAAAGTCCTCTCCATCAACAGGCCCTGAGCTGCAGCTGCACGCTAAGCCCCGCGCACCGGGGTGACTCAATAGCTGTGCTTCCATTGACTATAAAATTGCACAATTTTACATTTCGAAATATTTTCACTTATTTAGTGAAAATATTTAGGATGAGGCATCAAAATTGGTTTATTTTGCAAACCTGCAGTCACACAAGTAACATGACCAACAGCAGGATGTGACCACTGGTGGAAACCGTGAAGAAGACGACGACAGGAAGTAGTCAGAGGTTCATGGCGCTGAATGTTTTTAAATAACTTACAGCGTGAACAAACTTATTCATGTGTAATTTTAACTGCATTTCTTATTTAACATGTTTTTGTGAGTATTAGCAGAATATTAGCTGAATTTCAATAACAATTCTGCACAAAACTTTGAAGATATTACGCTAATGTAAAAAAACAGTTTGAAATTAAATTAAATAAGAAAAGGAACAACAGGCCTTCACAGTGCTTCGCTGCTCGGGCCTCATGAAAATTACACATGAATAAGGTTGTTCACCAGATAAGTCTTTAAAAAAAGATGCAGCATCGTCATCCTCCAACAACTTCCTGTTGTCTTCTTCATATTTTCCACAAGTAGTAACATCCTGTTGTTGATCACGACTCCTGTGACTCAAGGAAATTTTGCAAACTGCATTAACTTTGATACAGCCGAAAACCCCAAAATCCTAGCAGTAAAACTTTTTTATCAAAAAATGTAAGTTTTTCTGAAATTATCCAAATGTATTTTTATAATTACAATTTTTTTATAGTCAGTGAAGGCACAGCTACAGACAAAGTTTTGTGCATATCAGAGCTCAATCAGAACGGACTGAAGGATCCAGTGCGGTTTGGTTCTGCTAGATAAACATCCTAGAAGCTGCAGGCCGGTTATTGGACCATCTACGCTGAATCAGATCCAGAAGAATCCTGAAGCTCAGTGTCTGTCCCAGCACGTCGGGTCGCTCCACATGTTGAGGTTTGTCCCTGCTCTGCTGCAGGGACAAACGTGTTTACAAACCTTCTAAGAAGCCAGAAAGAACTGACTGAGTTTTGATGAGGGTTCTGCAGGTCTGGACCCGCTCGGCGCTTGGAGGAATCTCTCCTTCTGCTGTTTATCAGCCTCATTAGCGGAGAAGCTGCAGACTGAAAGCAAACAGTTTGATGAATGTTGAAGTTTCTTATCACCCGAGGCTGAAACGGATCAGAGTTTAATTTTTATTACTGCAGAGACAATCAGATCAACCATATCTTACATTTGTTTACTTACAGTTAATGTAAACAACCTCCGGACTACATGAGCATGATGCTGCCACCTGCCTGCAAAATGAGAAACATTTTTTACTCCTCTACAACCAAAATATCAATTTTTGTATGAAAACATTCATCACCTTCAAACAACTGGGATCCAGATGTAACTTCCTGTTTATTGACCTGCTTTTATTCTGAAGCAGCAGCAGGAAGTGAAAGTATTAGGATCTCTTTTTCTATGTTTTCAAGGTAACAGAGACTTTAATTCTAAAAATCCTGTTGACTCCAGTCACCAAAAGAAGCCTTTATTTGTTATTTATCAACTGCAGATGATTTATGTTTTTTTTTTATTTATTTATTGATATTTATTAGGTATTTATTGATGTATTTATTAACATCACTGACGGGTTGTTGGATATTTTTATCTTTATTTATTTATTTGAGTCGGACTGAATCCAGGTCAGATGGCTGATAAGAGGCCACCGAGGGCGAGAGAGCCTGACAGCAAACAATGATGATGTCATCACTTCCTCATGTCCTCACCTGACCTCAGGATTTGATCAAGATTTCAAAATAAAATGTATATATTTTTTTTAAATATTTATTATGTTTATTATGTTTATTTGGAATAAATTTTTATTCAATTTTGGAGAAATTTAGATGAATTCTATGTTTTATTCTATGTTTTAAAAATTCTATGTAAATTTATAAATTAATTTACTAATAAAACTGTCATTTTTAAAGGATACCATATAAAATCAACTTTTTTTAAAACTTAAAACAAGGTCCAAAGGTAATCCCCCAACAAAAAAAAAACCGGGTGCCTTGAATCCTTTCCGCAAGGTTGAAAAAACCCTGAAACCCAACTTTCCCCTTCAGACTAGCGGCAGCAGCAGTTGGAAAACACATAGTGTAACTGTGCTGAGCTCTTATGAATGACTGTAAATGGCATAATGAGGAGCATTGTCGTGATGATAGATTGAATGATGTCAGAAAGAGTGGAGCTTCTTAAAGAGACAGCGGCCCAATTTCAGGTCCTCAAGTTGCAAAGTTAAATATCATTTCAGTTGTTTGTAATAGAGAGTTGGGTCGTAACTAGTTACATTTACTTGAGTAATAAAAAAAAAATCTCTAAAAACTATGCTGTACTTTTTCATTTTATTTGAGTAACTTATGAAGTATCGTTGCTACTCTTAAGTAAAATTTCTGGATTCTCTACTTACTGTAAATTACAAAAATTCACCATGTGCACACACATGCAGTTTTTGTTAAAGTTTCATAAGTTTTATATATTGTTTAAATATATTTATTTTATTCATAATTAATTATTTCCATTTTGGTTTCTAAAATGCTCAAATTTCCTCATAACTTTAAATTTTGGTTTGTCTGATGCTGTAATTTTTAAATGTTAAATGATTTATGTTTCGATCAGTTACTCAGTACTTTAGTCGCCTTTTTACCAAATACCTTTTTACTTTTGAGTAATTTCCTTGATGGCTACTTTTTACTTTTACTTTAGTAAAAACATGTTTAAGTAGAGATACTTTTACTTGATTTCAATCCATTTTTACACACTCTGCTCTCCTCTGTTGATGAATACAACATTTTTATAATAACGGAAAGCAAGAGTTACTCGATTGTGTTTGGAAAGTATGTAACACCGCCCCTCTAATACACCTTTTCTGTAAAAACTACGTTAGATCCTTAAAATAATAGGAAAGTGATATTAATTAATTAAAACACATTTCTGTCCTGCTCGAGTCCAACCAGCAGAGGGCGCTGCTGCAGCAAAAACCGCATAGGGATCCTGATAAGGAAGAAAACAAGGTGATACTGCAGAGGTTCATATCTCTGACATAAACTGAAACATTCAGGTTTTGTATCTGAAAGTCTGATATCAGCATCCTGAAAAGATTTAGAAAGAAAAGATTATGAGAAACCTGGAATAATTATTAATGTAATTTATTAACGTTTTCTATTGTTTTTATGTAAAGTATTTTTATTTTTAGCCTCAAAGCCTAAGAATCAGCTGTTTTTCTCATATATTTCATAATGTTTTTCAGTCTCATCATCCTCTGCTGTCTTTGTCCATCCCTCCATCTCCTCCATCCAATCCTCTTCCTCCTCTTCTTCCTCCTCCTCCTCCTGCTGTCCTTGGAGCTGCTGTTTCAGGACCAGGCTGCAGTGTTCTGCTGAGTAGCGGTGAAACAGCACTCGCTCGTCAGCAGATAGCTCTGAGCTGAGCCCCAGAGCCCCTCAGGAGGGAAACTACGACTCCCAGAATCCTCCGCTGCAGCCCCAAAGTCGGTGCAGATCCGAGAGGAACCCCAGAGGAACTCTGGGAGACGTGGTCCGACTCCATCAGCTGCTCCCGGAGGCAGAGGGAGGAGAGGCTGACGTGCCATGACAACAGTCGGAGGGAGACGCGCTGAGAGGTGAGACCATCTGTTTGTTTCTCTTTCTGTGTCTCTTCATCGTCTTCCGTCCCTCCTGTCTGCTGTCCAACCTGTCCAACCCTCTGCGTCTTGTCTGACGGTGTGTCTTACAGCCGGGAACATTGTGTGTTTGTCTCAGAACTGCAGAGACAGTGTGTGTGTGTGTGTGTGTGTGTGTGTGTGTGTGTGTGTGTGTGTGTGTTAAAACATCTCCACCCAGCCTGTAGTATCTCCCAGACCTCCTGAGATGATGCAGCAAACAGAAAAACACAGAAATCAGGACACAAAAATCACAGAAACGAAACGAAAAACGTTTGAACACCATCTGCTACAGCGGTGTTCAACCTGTGGTCCGGGGCCTTCTGTGGACCCTGAACGGATCTTGTGTGGCCCAGAGTTTTATTTTAATTTTTATTTATTGCTGACAAATTAAAATCTTAAAATAGAAAATGTTGGCAACAGTACCAAGTATTTAGAATCTGAGCTTTTTCTTGTCATAAGAAAAAGTCACTTGTCACTTTTGCTAGACGATAAATCTTCCCAGAACTTATTGCAATAAATGATAACATCGTTTATAACGATAAACAATAACATTGTTAATCATTATAAACGGTAATATCTATATGGTTGGTGATAAAGCCAACCACATAGTTGGCTTTATCACCAACTATATGGTGATAAAGCAAGAACATGCCATCAAATATGAATAAACTTTAAATTCTAACAAACATTTAGCACTGGAACTGGAAGACATTTTAAACATTCTGAATAAATAAATAAATCAACAAATGAAATGGATTATGAAGTCTCTGTAAACAACATTGTCTTTCAGTTAATTGAGACCAAAACAACAGACTGAAGACTTTATTTCTACCAATAATCTCCCAATTATTGGTAGAAAGAGAGAAAAGAGAAAACCAATAAACCAAGTAAATGTAAATAAGTTTGTTTTAATTTATGATACAATTTATTGATTTATTGCGATCCAGATCTTAATAAATTTATTAAACTTGTCTTTAAGTTTTAACACCAGTGAATTAATTCCTGCTTTTATTGATCAGAATGAACAATTGTTATTTTTATTTTCAATCAACACCTTTTAAAATTTGCAAGTTATATTCCTTCCTTTTAATGAGGCAAATATGAAAAACCATTTTATAAAAACTTACACATTCCTTTACAAAAATGTAACTATTTTACTAATTTAATTAAAATATTGCAACTTTGTTGATGAGTTATAGAAAAAGTGAGTATTTTTCCCTTATTTTTGGAATCTTTTCAACCTGAAAATTTTGACCAACGTGACAATAAGTTTGGACACCCTGATCTACTGCGGCTCATATTGTGGTTTCTCTCTCCTCATCTCAATATTTGATGATATTTTTAACTCTTAATGAGTTCCCAGCAGGAGCTGCAGCAGAAGTCTGAATCTGAGTAAACTTCATCCATGGTCAAGTTTATGGCTGCAGCCAAGGATTAATTTAGTCATTAATTCTTCTATTTTGATGATTATTGGTCAAAAAAAATTGGCACAATCTGTACATTTTTCATTTATACAATTAAGTCTTCTTTATTCAATATTACAAATGCATTAAAATATGAAAATAAGTTATTTGGTTCATTTTTAAATCAGAAAATAAAAAATTTGCCTACAATGCAATAACATCATCCTTTTGTAGCAAAGGATGCATCTGCAACTAAAACATTTCTTCTAACATGTGAAAAGGTCAACTTAACATCAGTGTTGGGCTGATTTGGTAATTCATTTCAAGATTAACCAACCGATAATTGGAGATTATCAGGTGATCAATATGATTTTTGTTTTTCTGAATTTGAATCAGGTGAAGCTAAAACTGCCACCAAATGAATTCTGCACATAAGATATTTACAAACAAATGTATTTTCATCTTAAATGCAAAATTTATATAATTTTGACTTAATTACTGCTGTATGTTGTGTTTTCAGCAAATGTACTACAGTTAATGATTTATTGATTATGATTATTGTTATCTATTCTTTTAACAACAGATTCATTACAAATAATCAGATTAATCTTTTCATCCCTAGTTGTAAAACTGACTCTTTTTTTTAGCTTTATATTGTGTTATAATGTCATTCCCTCATCAAAAACATGCATAGAGTCTTACTTTGATTCTCTTTGCATGTTTGAGGAATTCTTGAATCCCATTAAGCTCCTTCAGACTAGCAGCAGCAATTAGCAAACACCTGGTGGAACTGTGCATCTGCTGAGCTCATAATACAAACTACGTCTTAGTCCAATGCTCCTAAGAACAATAATAAAGGATTAATGGTGAAACATTGTTTTAATGATGTGCTGAATTCTGCGTGTCAGAAACAGCAGGAGCTTCTTAAAGAGACAGAGACCCAATTTCTAGGTGTGAAATTACAAAGTCAAATTTCTTTTAAGTCAACAGAAACCAACATCGATGATTGTGTTATAAAATGTCACTTTGTCTCTGAAAAACACATTTTTAAGACATTTTTTCAGTAAAAACTATATTAGATGCTTTTGCTCCGGAGATTTTCTCTAACAGGGAGTCATCTTTCAGAGGAGGAAGCAGAAACCTGCAGATATTAACCAAGATGAACGTTTCCTGCTTGGAACATCAGGTTTTACCAGAGCAGGACGAAGTGGGTCAGTAGCATCAACTGAGAGACGCCGTCTCCCTGCTGACTTCTTGCCTCAGGACTTTGTGTGTCTTCACACACCAGCCGTGTGTTTCAGCCGAATCCTTAATGAGGCTGTGCAGAGGTCAACTGCTCTGGGAGTTTGGAGGAGGAAAAGGAGGAGGGACTGAGATCATCTGGATTTCTTCAGGAAGCTGAATGTTTCCTGTGGACCAGCTGGTCGTTGTGGCGCCTTATTTATTGTGTCAGGCTTTGATAAACGCCTGATATTGCCTCTATGATGCAGTCTGGATCAGAAACACAACAGAATTGGGGAAGATGAGTGTTGACGTGTGACATTAACAATGAAGACGTGTCATCAGATCCAGGGTTGAAGCTGGTGGTCAGTTTCAGGGCAAAGATCAGATTCTGGTGGAACAGGATGAAGACGGACATTCTGGAGTGAGAAAACCTGAAGAACAACGCTCCTCCTCATGCTGTTATTAAAGTATTACTCTGAGCAGTAGTTTGTATGACAAGCTCAGCAGACTCTCAGTTCCACCAGGTGTTTGCTAATTGCTACTGCCGCTAGTCTGAAGGAGCTCCGTTTAGGTTGAGGTGTTCAGGGACCCCTGAATGGCTGCCACAGGAGATTCAAGGATTCCTCAAACATGCATGAAAGAATCAAAGCAACACTCCAGGTGTGTTTTTGATAAAGGAGTCATATTATAACGTGATCTAAAGCTAAAAAAAAAAGTAAATTTTACAAAACACCTCCTCTTTAAAAACTATTTATCATCAGGCAAAGTTAAATCAAAACTGTCCCAGTGCAGATCAGATGGTCATAAAATGTTTCTTAGCCGTAACGTAAACTAGCATGCATAAGCAGCTTCAGCAGCAAAGATAATATGTGTTTGATGCTGTTTGACATTTTGTTCCTTCTGTCCCACTGTCCTCTGTCTGTCTCCTGTCTCTGAGCAGATAATCACAGAGCCATGTCTGCAGGCCTGGAGGACACAGACAACGTGTTCGGTGAGCCTCACAGAACCACTAATGGACTCATTTACACATTAATGATAATTATGCGCCTCGACTGAGCACAATAGCACCCCCTGCTGGTCATTATTAGGCAGTGATGATTTATCTACATGAAATAACTGAACAGGAAGAACTCAGCAGCTGGTAAAGTCAAAGAAATCACTTGAAAACATCTAAAAGTCTGCAGGATTCAGCTTTCCTTCTCTTCCTCGTTCTTTGTTCTCCAACATTGCCTCGTTTTCCTCCCCCACCCTCCGATTCATCCATCCATCATCCCTCCATCCTCTGTTTCATTAAATCTCTATCTTCTCTCTCTCTGTCGCATCATTTTACTGCCCGACACATCTTCCCTTCCTCCCCCATCAAGTTTACCTCCCCCATCCGTCTTCCCCCCTGGGAAATAAACCTCCATCAGCTCAGTGTGTGTGTGTGTGTGTGTGTGTGTGTGTGTGTGTGTGTGTGTGCGCGCGCGCTGTGTGTGTGTGTGTGTGTGTGTGCGTGTGTGTGTGTGTGCGCGCGCGCTGTGTGTGTGTGTGTGTGTGTGTGTGGGAACCCTTTATTCCTCTGAGGAGGTTGTTCACATCCTGAATAAGAGTTCTCCTAACAAGAGAGCAAACAGACGTGCACTGCTGCCATGCTGGTCGTCATGGAGACGGGAGGTTAATACATCAAGCGGCAGAAATAAGTTTAAATTATCGACAAAACCAACAAAACCGAGACAGAATGTTTCAATGCAGAGATATTTTTACAATCACAGAATATCAACAAGACAAAGTTCTTGTTTGTTTTATTTGCTTTTAGAGGCCATTTAGTCTAGTGTGTGTGTGTGTGTGTGTGTGTGTGTGTGTGTGTGTGTGTGTTGGTCAGCATGCTGAATATTTGATGGCGTCCTGATGGACTGAGTGGGAGGAGGAAGAGCTTATTAAGTTAAAAACTTGATGCATCATCAGAACAAAACTGTGGAATAAACATGAACTGATGTTAGACAGTTCATCCATCCATCATCCATCCATCCATCCGTCCATTGTGGATGGATGTGGATGGATGGATGTCCAGGATCATGGCGGTATTGAGCAGGTCATTAAATCACCATCATATCGTTCCTTGAGGTTTTTTAAACCACTTCCTTCCGGTCTGGGCTTCATGGCGTTTGTTTATTTTTACAGATTAATTTTTTCACCTCCGGTTTTCTAGAGCTGCTTCCTGAAGCATCAAGCTTCTCCGCAGTAACTGAATGAACCCGTCTCCTGTCGCAGACCTGAACGAGGCCGTCCCGGAGACGGAGCTGCTGGACAACAGCATCCAGAAGGGCCGGGCCCAGCTGTCCGTCAAAACGCGCCGCCACCGGCCCTCGCGCTCCCGTTACCGTGACAGCGTGAGCTCCACGGAAGGAGACGACGGCTTCGACAGGAAGGTAGAGTCCAGCCTGAAACTCTGGTGTGTTTTATACCAGCCATGATCCGATCGGCTGATCTTCTGAGTGTGTTACCAGGAAAGTCCGGTACAGTCCGCGCGCTCACCTCTACACCTGGCCATGAGAGGCTCCTCCCCCTCACCTGATTTACTAGTGTCGTCCCGAAGCCCCGCCTTTTCCTTCGACGCATCGCTGGTGAGACCAATCAGAAGGAATCATACAGAGCTTTTGTTTTGAAAAAATATGAAAAAGAATCTTCTTCCTGTTTCACCTTGCCGTCTCAGGGTCGTCGGTCTCCAGAGGATGAGGGCGCCTCATTGGTCGCTCCACCACGGGGGCGGTACCATCAGCTGACCAACGCCACATCACAGGAGGCTCTGGTGACGCCAAGCAGCTCGCCGTCTAAATCCTGCCCCTCCTCCGACTGCTCACCTGTATACATGAGGAGGAACAGGAGGCCGGACAGCGAAGGTACACACATCTGGATACACACCTGGACACACACCTGGATGCACACCTGGACACACACCAGGACACACACCTGGATACACACATGGACACACACCTGGATACACACCTGGACACACACCAGGACACACACCTGGATACACACATGGACACACACCTGGATGCACGCCTGGACACACACCAGGACACACACCTGGATACACACATGGACGCACACCTGGACACACACCTGGACACACACCTGGATGCACACCTGGATACACACCTGGACACACACCTGGACACACACCTGGATGCACACCTGGATGCACACCTGGACACACACCAGGACACACACCTGGATACACACCTGGACACACACCTGGATGCACACCTGGACACACACCTGGACACACACCTCAAATCTGTAGCTCAAGTCTTAATTATAGGAGCTATAAACACAACTTTAACGCACCTGGATACAAACTTGTAAATACAGTGAATTAACCTACTTGGATACACACCTGGAAAACACACCTGGATACACACAAAAATTCAAAATTGCATGCAGATACAACTGGGAAACAAATAATTTCATTCATCTGAGATTTGTCTTTGCTTTTGATATAAAGAGCTGAACAATTAAACACACCTGGATACATCGCTTAGCTTATATTGATGATTATTGGAGTCATAAACACAACTGGAAACAAGGACACAAAACAATTTAATACTGTAAATGCACAATCCTGATAGTGGGTGTTATAAACACACCTGTAACTCTCCTGTAAACAGGTAATCACATGTTCCTGCTCCTAATTTATGATCACTTGTTTGTTTCAGTTCTGGTTTCTGACACAAGCCGAGACACGAGTCCAGCCGATCCCGGCAGTCCGACCGTCGTCTTTGATAAGAAGACAAAGAGACGTTTCCTGGATTTAGGGTGAATAAACTGAGTTCTCCTGCATGCTAAACATAAAAGCTGTGTTTCTGTCCAACCGTCTCAGTCGGTGATGGTGTCCTTTGTGTCTCAGGGTGACGCTCAGACGTTCCTACATCAGAGTGAGGAAAGATAAATCCAACAGGCTCTCTGTGGGCAGCAGGTGGGTCCATCACCAACATAACCTTCTGCTTCCTGCAGAACCACATGATTAACCGGTGTTGGACATGTCTCCTGTCCTCAGAGAACCGTCTGAGAGTCCGTCTCGGTCCTCTGGATCTTTCGTCTCGTTTTCCTGGTTCACTGAAGGTCGGGGGTCCTTCTCCTCCTCTGGAACTCCTCCATGTTCCCCCAAAATCCCCCCGCTGGGCTCCCAGAGACCCAGGAAGTCCCACTCACAGGTACTTTCTTCTTTAGGCCTGAAGTACGAGGTCCAGAATATGGTTCTGAACGAGAAGTAAAGAGTTTTTGCAGTTTTTGGATGTACTTGAATGCATCATTTTGCAGCTGATCAGGATGTTTTTTCAGGCCCAGAATAAATCACAAGAAAACATTTTAATCGCTGGAAGGTTCTTTTGCCATTACATGAACATGACTGACAGCAGAGCAACACAAACAGCTAGTTGAGAGAACTATTATGTAAAATTTACATTTTGCATGTTCTTGTTCTTCCATTTGGGTCTCAAGTGCTTCTAAAACAGCCCAAGCAATTAAAAAACCTCACATTGCCATTTTGAGGCAGTAACTTAATGTTTTTTGGTGTCTGGAAAATGAGCTGTTTCAAAAACCTGGTGATTGTTAAGCCATATTCAACAGGCAATGTGCCGTTATTTAGCAACCCCAGCCGAACATAGGCCAACCCAAGCTGACCTGCAGCACATTTGGTCAGCTAGTTTTACGGCTGTATGTATGTACAATGGCTGCTGGAAAAGACAGTTTGACTTACCTCCCAGAAACCACTTGCTGCATTCTGGTTGGTTGTGGAGAAGGCTCTACTTGCTTTTCAAGATGTATGACTATATAATTGTGTATCTGCTTGCAGCCATTTTCATGTGTGAGTAAAGGTTGAGTTGGGGGCGTGGCTAGCAACAGCTTACTTGGACTTAAAGTGACAGAATCCCTGAAACAGATCATTCTGACCTGAACAGACAAAATTCTCATTATCTAAGAATGATTTGTGGAAAAAAATTAAAATAAAATAATGAACATGTTTTGTATAGTCCATAAATCTATCCTAACCTGATCAGGGAAGCATGATAACATTTTAGGCTGCATTCACACCATCAATGTTTAGTGTGCTTTACTGGAACTCTAGTTTGTTTGTCTAGAGGTTCGTTTGGGGACATGTGAATGTGCAATCAAACTCTGATCAGGACAAAAAACAAAAAAAACTCTGCTCTGCCTACAATCCCAGGTCTCAGTTCGGTTGAAGTGAACTGATTTGACATCTGATGGAGCAGTGTCTATCTGCAGCAGGTAGATTAGTTCTGATTGGCTGATGGGGTCACATGACCCGCCAGCTGCGGTCAGTGAAATATATGCTGGTCAGATTCAGAAGGAAGCTCCGGTTTCCGACTCCTCTCCTCCGCAGCAGAGATCCTTCAGCAGGAGCCGCAGAGCGATGTCTCACTCTGAGGCGAATGCTGGAGTATGTTTTCTGCTCTGCTGGGATCCAGGAACGATTGAAACCCACCAGTGGGCTGCTGAAGGCTTCCTCTGACCAGGGCCGGCCCGAGCCTCCATGGGGCCCTAAGCGAAATTTGGTTTTGGGACCCTCTAGTTCTGCTAACAATGTGGACTGGCTGCTATCAGCAGTCCGATTATTAGATCATTCACACACCTGCTATAAACTTATTGCATCTCTGTCAGTGCTGTTTACATTATATACATGTATAATATAGGACACATTTATTGGCCAAGTGATTTATCAACCAGTTGATGTCTGGGCGCCGATTTTCTTAATTTTGGGGGATCGTGTTTGGCCGATATTTACATATGAAGCCCATATTATCCTCTAATCTTATCTTTGTCAGCAAAGGTTCATAAATCAGCCTCTGTTCTCTTCTGCTCTGCAGTGAGAGGTTTGACTGACAGACCAACCAGGTCAGGTCTGAACATTTACAGTTAACAATATTCACCCCACTGTTGCCAACAGTGACTGTTTTACTATATTTAGCGACATTTCAGACAAAAGACAATTATATCAGCCAAAATCAAAATCAGCAGGTCAGGCTTTTTAAAGATCGGTAACCGGCCAGAAAACTGCAATCGGTGCAGCCGACATTCTTTGATTACATAAATTTATCTTAAGCATAACTCCAATAGCTAAAAATGTAATTTATACCAGGCGAGTCTTTCTCCCCTGAGAATGTGGACCGGTACCGGTACTGGACTGATTTTATGCCTTCAAATGATTTTAACAGAAGTTTCACATAACTGAGAAGTTGATGTAAAAATAATGTTTATTTAGCCACAAAATGATTTTGCTCAGCAGCAAACAACAAATCTCAACTACAGCATAGAGCAGCTCGTCGATGTAGCAGCCATGTAGCCTGACGTAGAAACATTCTGCTAGACAATGTCAGACATTGAGAAGTTTTAATTATTGTTATCAAACGTTATCAAACATGGTGTTTTGAAGCCAAAAATACCTCAGAAACATACAAAGCGACCATGAAAATCAACTCATTTAAAGTTTAAACTCAGTTTCACACAAACACAAAGACCCTAGCATAAATGTTGGGCTGTTGAACTGGACCGTTGAAGCTAATTTTCTATTAGCAGCTTTACTAATCTTTTACAAATCATTACATTGCCAAGGCATTAAAACAAACCTTTATCTAGGCTTTTTTCTATTCTTCCTTTCTTTTCTCCCTCCCTGGAGGATACGTCCCTTTTTGTGACATTGTTTTGCTAACTTAGCTTCTGACTAGGAGGTTTGGATGCTCTGCACGTTGCACGGCAGCACGTGGAACCGGTGAAGCGTGCGGTACCTACCGCGGCCACCAGGGGCCCCAAAAAAATCAGTAAAATAATTTCTACATACATTATCAAATATATATTATTGTAAAAACAAATCACTTAATAGCGAAATTGTGTGTTTTTGATATTATAATGACATAGAAATGATTACAATAAAAATAAAAAATCAGCTCCACTCAGGGGGCCCCTTAGTGGCCCTGGGGCCCTAAGCGGCTGCTTGCTTATGTCTTTGACACAATGAAGACTCAGTTCTGGATCCTGGTTGACCATAAATCTTTCTTACTGAATTATTAAAAATAATTTTAGACAATATTTGTTTATTTGCAGCTTTTAATGTATTTCTAATGTTGAGTAAAAAGGCAGTGAATGAAAAATATGGAGAATATTCCAACTTTTTTTTTAACAGATTAAGTGATTAATCATCAGAATAATAGATTAATCAATCACCAAAATAATTTGTTTGTTTCAGCCCTAACAAAATAGTTTTCATGTAGAAGAAATTGTGATTTTTAAATGATTTGCAATTAAAAACTAAATATAAGAGGAATATTTTATAATTATGTTGTTTCTGCTCTCTGTCCAGGAGTCGGCTCTCAGTGAGGAGTTTTCTCCTCCTCCCACCTCCTCTTCCACCTCTCCTCCTCCAGAGTCGTCCTCCAGATCCTCCCATCCGTACCACACCCTGTCCCAGTCCTCTGATGAGGTGACGCTCTGAAATCCCAAAATATATCTGAGTTACAGCTCGGCAATAAAAAGGATTTTGACAATTGAAGATTTAATGTTTGGAAAATTTGGGATGCTGTTCACCAATTCTCTCCTTGGGTTTCCATAGTTACGAGTGATGCCAGCATGTCCAGACCACCATCTTGTTTGACTAGCCTGTTTATCAGCTTCTATTTATTTGAACTTTGAATTCAAGTCAACTCTACTACAGAACATTAGGACCAGCCAGGCCAGGATTTTTAGACATATTTATTTATGAGAATAACTTTATAACATAACAAGAATACTGTCATGTGATAATGGAGTCAAAATAATAATATTAGAGAATAAAGTGGTAATAAATCAAAATCGAGAATGTTGAACATCTAATGTAGGGATAGTTTGATATAAGTTTGCAGTTAATATTAAATAGAAATACTAAAACTTTTAGCACATCAGGATGAAATGATTATGATTATCTGGAATCTGAAATTATTGTATAAACAAACAGTTTGAAAACTAAATATTTAGATCAGACTTAAACCCTTAGCTGGAAACTAAAGAGCTTCCTAAATGTTGGACTGGAAAGTTAAATGTACAGTTTGTAAACTAAATATTTAGCTTGTGAATTAAATATTCACAAGCTAAATCCATCCATCCATCCATCCATCCATCCATCCGTCCGTCCGTCCGTCCGTCCGTCCGTCCGTCCGTCCGTCCG
>NW_006800073.1:178006-182130 GCF_000485575.1 Poecilia formosa
TCTATCTTTGTGGGGACTTTCCATTGACTTCCATTCATTTCTACAGCCTAAACCACCTTTACCCTTTTCCTAACCCCAACCAACCAAAACTCAATTCACACCTTAGTCCTAACTCTGACCCCTGGCCCAAAAACAGGGTTTCCTCTTGTGGGGACTAGGCTTCGGTCCCCACAATGTAGTATGTGTCAGGAAAATCATCCCCACAAGGCAAATGCACACACCTAGGGAGAATTTATTTATTTGGACTGTTGGAGGAAGCCAGAGTACCCAGAGAGAACCCACGCATGCACAGGGAGAACATGCAAACTCCATGCAGAAAGATCCCAGGCCGGGAATTAAACCCAGGACCTTCTTGCTGCAAGGCAACAGCTCTACCAACTGCACCACTGTGCTGCCTTCAATGATAGACTTTTTGTGTGTAACTTTACAAACCTCTCCTCTTCCTCCTCCTCAGCCCTGTGATGATCTTTCCTCCTCCGTCTCCTCCTGGTCGACCCAGGAGGTTTGTCAGTGGCTCCGAGGACTCCACATGGAGCAGTACATCCCAGAGTTCAGCGCCAGAGATATTGATGGAGAGCAGCTCCTGCAGATGGACAGCACCAAGCTGAAGGTGACAATGAGGATGGTACTGATTATGGGATCACCCCTCCAGAGGTACTCTGACCCTCTGCTGTCTCTTTCCTCTGCAGGGTCTGGGCGTGCTCAGTTCGTCCGACCGCAGCGCTCTGAAGCGCCGCATCAAAGACGTCCAAACTGCGGCGGAGAAAGAGAGGAAAGCTCTGGACAAACTGGAGAAACAGAAGGAAAAACAGCGCAGGAAAGACCAGGAGCAGCGCAGGAACTGACAACCACCACCAGGGGGAGGCAGAGGATAGTCCACAGATTCCTGTCAGAGTGAGACGTCAACCCCAATGAACTATCTATGGTTTTTATGGAAAACCTGGAATTCCTGACTGCAGATTTCCATACCTGGAAACTGGTTTGAGGAAATGAGACTGAGAGAAAGTTCTGGAGAAACATGAAAAATGATTAAATCTTTCAAACATTTCTGGCTTTGTCTTTATTTAACGTTAAACAGGAGCTCTGAAAGGACAAAGTTATGATGGCATATAGAGCCATGGTAGATAGAGAAAAAACGCCTGCCAAAAACTCAGAAATTTTTAAATTAATCTCAAAAAAGTTCCAAACAGAACTTAAAAACTCAACCCATCCATTTTCTGAAAGATGGCGTCCGGCTTCGGGATTATGCTTTTGTCGATGCGCTGCTCACAATATTCTCCATAGAATCCAGTGGGACATTGACAAACCCATTCATTTGAATCCAGGAGTCTGCCACACTGTCTGTTGATGTGACATAGATAATCTGTGCAGGTGGGCAACTTCCTGGAAATCCTTCCACCACCAGTAGACCAAGATCATCCCACCCGATGCAGAGGCATCGGCACCTCTGCAAAGTCCTCACTGTAGGTGACATGAGTTACCTTGGCATATTCAGTGAATTCGGGATATGTGGCTCCTTAGCGTTCCACACATTGGTCTATTTTGATTTCTGTGCAGTATTTATTGCTGAAACATATTTCTGCAGTTTCCCTAATATATGCTTCGTCTGACAGATTAGCACAGGGAGTGTGGCTCACAAGCACAATCATTTCTCCTGCTTCAATCTCATTTGCATCAAACACAATATGATTGTTTTTGTCTGCCTTGTTGTGTACCGTCACCAGCCAGTTGCACCAGTGATTCTTACTATCCAGAAATGTTAAGAGCAACGGTCATTTTGTCATCAGCGCTGAGTCTGCAGGCAGAAGTCTATGGCTGCATACTGAGCTTCATAAACCTTCCTGAACATCTCTACATGTTCATCATCTTTGTTCATTATGTTGAAACCCATCAGTTTCCAGTAGAACTGGTTGACAAACATCCCCTTCCAGAACAAGCCGCTAAAGTACAAGTTATATCTGCCGATCTCTTTAACGTCACATTTAAACTTCTTCTTCAGCAGATTGTTGAGGTTTTCGCTCAAAGACGTGCTGTCCACTGTCAGGTAGCAGTAAAGATTGGACACACTGGACTCGGCTCCTGAACTTTCATAGCAGCTGGCAAATATTTCGGCCAGTCTGAGTCTTTCTTCATCACTTGATACCAAGTTACTGTTCTGACGAAGATCATTTAACTTATCCCAGTTGATTTCAGGAAGCCTCTTTAACTTTTTCTCCACATTTAGACGTCAGATGTCGTCTTTAAGTGGACGAACTTCCAAGACAAAGTTTTCTTCTCCTGAAATCTTGATCAAGCTAAAACACCAATCATAAACATCTGATTGAAGCAACCTGGTGAGTTACCTGCTGCTCTGATGGTTTTATTCTGTCAGCTGGAACTTCTTCTTGTCTGAGGATCAAAATAAATCATGAAAGCAGCTGCAGCTAAAGACCGGATTAAAATGTGAATATAAACTCTGTTTAAGGAGCAGACGGCGGTCCAGATGGGTGAGCAGAACCTGTCAGAGGAAACTTTTGCTTTCTGCAGGACTGATGCAGCTGACCTTCATTTAAAGGACTGAGAGTCGCTCCTCCTTCCCGGGTCCGGGTTCGGTCCAGGGTTCAGTCTGGAGCTGGAAATGTTCTGATCGACGTTGTTGATTGATCAATGTTACTGTTGAGTCCAAGCCATAATAATCAACATTTACTTAATCTTTCAATAAAGTCTGTAGAGCTAAAGCCACATAAAAGTATTGATACTTTGTAAACTTTTCCTCACTTTGGTCTTTTGAAATCTCTGCATGTTTTACGCCGTTTGAACAGCCAGTGAATCTACTGAACAGTGAGTTCACTGAACTCCGTCTTTATGGGAAGAACTCCTCTCCCTTCCCTGCACCGGGTTGATGGGAAGAGTCTACTCCCTTCAAAGAAAATAAATACAAAAATAAAGTAAATAATTTTAGATGTTTGCTAAGAAGGGACGGCAGTGTTTGAACTCTCTGATCTGCAAGATTTCGGTAAACCACCTGGTGTCTGATCGATCACTCTGCAGATGATTAACCACAATTAATCAATATGCTTTAAGGTTGAAATGTAAAAATGCACATTTTCAAAAAAATGTTTAATGTTCACTCTTCAACAAGGATCTTTTTGCAGATCCTGTCAAGTCATCTGTAAACACTATAACTCATTAATAACTGTTTATTATGCATTAATTAAGGATAAAAATTACACATATAAATGTTTATTGTCCTTATAAGACAGTCTGAAATATTTAATATAACAACTCTAGATAAAATATATAAAATTAGCTCACTATTTGGCAAGAAAGTGATAAATTTTGTGTCCCTCTCCATTACTTAATGGATAATAAACAGTTATAATGATTTTAAGGTGTTTAGAGATTAATTAATAACATATATAAACTATTTATTAGCCATGAGGATAGTTTTATTTTAAAGTGGTATCTTTATTGTCTCAAACCAAACATATCCAATTTTAAGTTTTTAAACCTTTTAAACCTCATCATCAGGAAGGTTTAATTAAAAGTTTTAATTAAACTGCTTGTGATTTGATAGAAAAATTATTAATAATTGCAATAAGTACATACTGCTTTGATTTTGTACAAAAATCCTTTTCTGTTTTTTATTTAAGGAATTATTTTTGGCACTTCTAGCGTTCTCTATTTGACAGGAAGACGTCAGTGAGAAGGAGTTTCATAATAAAAGCTCATCAAAGTTCTTCAAAAATTTTTAGGCAATATGTGAAGAATAAAAGAAAAAAATGAAATAATAAGATCCATAAAACTTTTAAAGGTCTCATCATCAAGTCAAGTCAGATGATGAAACAGAAAATATTTTTAAAGACTAAAATCAGAAAGTGAGAGTCAGGTGATGAGTAAAGAGTTTAAATGGAAATATTTAACCTTTAAACACCAATGAAAAAAATCTATAATGTTTATTTCATAGAAAATATGAAATACAGAAAAAAGAAAATAAAAAAGTGAATTAATAATCAACACAATAAAACATCAACAATTTTGACGTAATTTATTAAGTCAAGAAAACATTTCACACATTTAAAATAAATCTTGTTAGTTTATGTGTTTTCCTGACATTATTGGGTATATAAACATTAACAATACCA
>NW_006800073.1:182140-186495 GCF_000485575.1 Poecilia formosa
AGCAGGATTGATTTCAGACTACTTCAATAACCGAACTTACTACAAACGATCTTAAAAACACAGAAAATGGATATTTCCGCAGCCGCAGCACCGCGGTTCTGCGCAAATGCGGCCGCAAAGTGTCTTTTATCAGGCGGGTTTTTCCTCACAGAGCTGCTGTGATTGGTGGAGGGGAAAAGTCTTTTTTTATCCAGACGCTTCAGTATCCAAACTGCTTAGTTGGACGGATTCCTCCAGCTCAATATTTATAAAATAAGGGCCAATTAATAAAGCGTAGAAATAGTACAGCTACAGAAATACTTTAAATAATATATTAATATTTAAATAAGATAAGATTTAAATATAACATAACAAAGTGCAAACAAATCAGACATCAAATAAGGCACATCTTTATGGAATAATGAATATCAAGGAAGTTTATCAAAAATAAAACATATTTTTATTTGAACAAAAATGTAATTAAGTAAAAACATTTTAGGTTGTAGGATCTAATCTAACAAAAAAAGAGATCAGGATCTTAAAAACGCCTCTGGTGGTCATTTATTGAAAAAGTCACTTACTTACATTTTACATTTCATCTGAAAATGTCCTGCAGTGCCGCAGTTTAACCACTTGATGGCACTCCAGGTTCGTTTGTCACGTGGTTTGTTACAAACGAACTACGTTCTTCTGTCATTATTTCTTTTTTAAATCTGCAGTTTTTAAAATAATTTGATGAAATCATGACTGAAACATTAAATAAGCTCTAGTTTTTTGTTCATTTATTGAGAGTAAACATTTCTGGTAATTAATTAATTACTTTATTTTTGTTTAATTCTCCTTTATTGTTGTTATTATTGAACAAAATGTGATTTGTTTTCATATTTTTTTCTTCTCTGGAGTCATTCTATTAAAGATATGGTTCATTAACTCCGTCTTCTAAACTTAAACAAAACCAAAACCAAGTGAGCAAAGGCTGCAAAGAGACATTTAACTTAAATGTTTGCATTTAAATGTGTTTTTATTCAGAATAAGCAGTATCTAATCAATTCAGTCATTTATTCAGAATCACTTTAAAGAAACATGAGTGGTTCCTGTCAACAACAAAACAAACAACAAACAAACAAACAAACAAACAAACAGAAGATTTCAATTGTGGATATTAACATAATCTGGAATGTGAATATATTCCAACTGCCAGGAATGAACTTTGGCGCCATCTGGTGGTTATATATTAAATCACAGTGGTATGCGCTATGATTCTATCGAACCATGGTTTCTTTCCTCTTTCAGGATTCTGTAAAAATCTTCTAAGAATTGTGACATCTGAGTTCTTTCAGGCCGTCCTCTAGGATTTCAGCCTGTCCTGTACAGTTTTAACGGCGGGAAAGATGGCGTCCGGCTTCGGGATTATGCTTTTGTCGATGCGCTGCTCACAATATTCTCCATAGAATCCAGTGGGACATTGACAAACCCATTCATTTGAATCCAGGAGTCTGCCACACTGTCTGTTGATGTGACATAGATAATCTGTGCAGGTGGGCAACTTCCTGGAAATCCTTCCACCACCAGTAGACCAAGATCATCCCACCCGATGCAGAGGCATCGGCACCTCTGCAAAGTCCTCACTGTAGGTGACATGAGTTACCTTGGCATATTCAGTGAATTCGGGATATGTGGCTCCATAGCGTTCCAAACATTGGTCTATTTTGATTTCTGTGCAGTATTTATTGCAGAAACATATTTCTGCAGTTTCCCTAATATATGCTTCGTCTGACAGATTAGCACAGGGAGTGTGGCTCACAAGCACAATCATTTCTCCTGCTTCAATCTCATTTGCATCAAACACAATATGATTGTTTTTGTCTGCCTTGTTGTATACCGTCACCAGCCAGTTGCACCAGTGATACTTACTATCCAGAAATGTTAAGAGCAACGGTCATTTTGTCATCAGCGTTGAGTCCTTTGGTTGTCTCCTCCATATCTTTCTTCATGTAATCTGTATAGTTCTGCAGGCAGAAGTCTATGGCTGCATACTGATTGAAACATCTGATTGAAGCAACCTGGTGAGTTACCTGCTGCTCTGATGGTTTTATTCTGTCAGCTGGAACTTCTTCTTGTCTGAGGATCAAAATAAATCATGAAAGCAGCTGCAGCTAAAGACCTGATTAAAATGTGAATATAAACTCTGTTTAAGGAGCAGACGGCGGTCCAGATGGGTGAGCAGAACCTGTCAGAGGAAACTTTTGCTTTCTGCAGGACTGATGCAGCTGACCTTCATTTAAAGGACTGAGAGTCGCTCCTCCTTCCCGGGTCCGGGTTCGGTCCAGGGTTCAGTCTGGAGCTGGAAATGTTCTGATCGACGTTGTTGATTGATCAATGTTACTGTTGAGTCCAAGCCATAATAATCAACATTTACTTAATCTTTCAATAAAGTCTGTAGAGCTAAAGCCACATAAAAGTATTGATACTTTGTAAACTTTTCCTCACTTTGGCCTTCTGAAATCTCTGCATGTTTTACGCCGTTTGAACAGCCAGTGAATCTACTGAACAGTGAGTTCACTGAACTCCGTCTTTATGGGAAGAACTCCTCTCCCTTCCCTGCACCGGGTTGATGGGAAGACTCTACTCCCTCCAAAGAAAATAAACACAAAAATAAAGTAAATAATTTTAAATGTTTGCTAAGAAGGGACAGCAGTGTTTGTCTGAACTCTCTGATCTCTAAACCACCTGGTGTCTGATCCATCACTCTGCAGATGATTAATCACAATTAATCAATATGCTTTAAGGTTGAAATGTAAAAATGCACATTTTCAAAAAAATGTTTAAAATGTTTACTTTTCAATAAGGCTCCTTTTATAGATCCTGTCAAGGTATCTGTAAACACTATAACTCATTAGTAACTGTTTATTATGCATTAATTAACTAAAACAGTCTGAAATATTTAATATAACAACTCTAGATAAAATATATGAAATTGGCTCATTATTTGTCAAGAAATTGGTAGATTTTGTGTCCTTCTCCCTTATTTAATGGATAGTTATTATGATTTTTTTAAGGTATTTAGAGATGAATGAATAACTTATATATAAACTATTTATTAGCCATAGTTTTATTTTAAAGTGGTATCTTTATTGTCTCAAACCAAACATATCCCATTTTAAGTTTTTATATTCAGGAAGGTTTAATTAAAAGTTTTAATTAAACTGCTTGTGAGTTGATAGAAAGATAATTAATAATTGAAATAAGTACATACTGCTTTGATTTTTGTACAAAAATCCTTTTCTGGTTTTGATTTAAGGAATTATTTTTGCCACTTCTAGCGTTCTCTATTTGACAGGAAGAGGACAGAGAGAAGGAATTTCATAATAAAAGCTCATCAAAGTCCTTCAAAACTTTAATGCAATAGATGAAGTATAAAAGGAAAAAAAATGAAATAAGATCCATAAAAGGATTAAAGGTTTCATCATCAACTCAAGTCAGAGGATGAAACAGAAAATATTTTTAAAAACTTAAATCAGAAAGTAAGAGTCAGGTGATGAGTAAAGAGTTTAAAAGGAAATATTTAACCTTTAAACACCAAATACAGAAAAAAGAAAAGAAAAAAGTGAATTAATATTCAACAGAATAAAACATCAAAAACTTTGAAGTAGTCAAAACATTTCACACATTTAAATTAAATCTTGTTAGTTTATGTGTTTTCCTGACATTATTGGGTATATAAACATTAACAATACCAGAAAATGTAACTAATATAAATAAATCATAACTGAAGAAAATACTTTTAAAAAAATTACAAGTGAGCAACAGTTGTCAGTTCGTCAAGGTGAATGTAATTAATTTAACTAATTTTTAAATTCCAGAGATTAAAAAAAATAAATGAAACTAGACGTTATTAAGCTGTTCAGGGTAAGAAAACCGCCCAATTTTTTTCTGTAAATGAAACTAAAGTAAAATAAAGAATAATAATAATCATAAAAATACATCACTTCCACATTTTTAAATAACTGATAACAGGTTTGTGACACTTTGTGGATCTTTCTACTTTTTAATTTTTACACTTTGCTAAATATTCAATCACACTTCAGATAAAGAGACATTTTATTTGATCTGATTGAGAATCTGTGGAAAGAACCAATAAGATTCAGACCTCAAGGGCACAGAAAAAAATATATATTATTGTTGCAGCTCCACGTAGTGGGTTGATGAAGAACTGCAGCTAATACTGAACCTCCAGGTGTCCCATAACCAGCACTACTAATTTAAATCAATAATCATAATTGATCATAATGTTTTAAATTTCTTTGTAAAATCATCTTGAATGTAAAGAATAGTATTTCTAGATTAATATTATAATCAATCAATCAATCAATCAA
>NW_006800073.1:186505-189238 GCF_000485575.1 Poecilia formosa
AAAAAAATGAAATAATAAGATCCATAAAACTTTTAAAGGTCTCATCATCAAGTCAAGTCAGATGATGAAACAGAAAATATTTTTAAAGACTAAAATCAGAAAGTGAGAGTCAGGTGATGAGTAAAGAGTTTAAATGGAAATATTTAACCTTTAAAAGCCTATGAAAAAAAAATCTATAATGTTTATTTCATAGAAAATATGAAATACAGAAAAAAGAAAAGAAAAAAGTGAATTAATAATCAACACAATAAAACATCAACAATTTTGACGTAATTTATTAAGTCAAGAAAACATTTCACACATTTAAATTAAATCTTGTTAGTTTATGTGTTTTCCTGACATTATTGGGCATATAAACATTAACAAAACCAAAAAACGTAACTAATATAAATAAATCATAACTGAAGAAAATACTTTGAAAAAAAAATTACAAGTGAGCAAAAGTTGTCAGTTCGTCAAGATGAATTTAATTAATTTAACAAATTTTTAAATTCCAGAGATAAAATAATAAATGAAACTAGATGTTATTGAGCTGTTCAGGGTAAGGAAACTGTTTGAATTTTTTATGTAAATGAGCCTAAAGTAAAATAAACAACAACAACAATAATAATAATAATAATACCAACAAAAACAACAATAATAATAATAATAAAATACATCACTTCCACGTTTTTAAATAACTGATAACAGGTTTGGGACACTTTGTGGATCTTTTTGCTTTTTAATTTTTACAGTTTGCTAAATATTCAAACACACTTCAGATAAAGAGACATTTTATTTGATCTGACTGAGAATCTGTGGTAAGAACCAATAAGATTCAGACCTGATCACTAAAATAAATAATCCAAACCTTGGAGAGGAGAAAGATGCTGAGTTACAATAAATCATCGGATTTATGGGAAGGTTCATTCTGGAATTTTTTGGACTTCCATCATCATCTAGTCTGTTTATATCTAAACCTGTTCAACCGGATTTCAGCCTCCAGCAAGAAACTCAGGTGTAACATCAGGAATCACAAAAAGATTAAAAAATATATATATTTAAAAAAATAAAAAAACAAACAAAAACCAACATGTACAGTAAGGACAAAGTTATGATTTTATGTTATCAGATACCCAGATCTAAGGAATGTGTGACTATGTAGGATTAAAAAAAAACTACATAATTTAAATACATATTTGTGCATGAAGACAAAAAGACTATATTATATAAAAAATAAGAAAGTTTAAAATTAAAAGATTAATTTTCAGCCTTTATCTGACCTCTGGTTCCTCTGACTACACAATAAATAAATATTTTAGTTTTTTTTTGTTTGTTTGTTTTTTTTTTTTTTGTAAATATTGGATTATCTACTATTCATAAAATAAACACAGAAATCAGTTTATTCTGAGTTTAACTAAAAAACAAATATTAAATACATGATTTAACTTCTTATTTTTTTTACAAAACATGTTAATAAGAAAGTAAAACTGTTTTCCATCTTCAAAGATTTAAATGAAGTCAGTGTAACACCCACTCAGGTGTTTTCCTGACTGGGTGTGTGTCCACTCAGTAAAGTGGGTAAATACCCACTTTACTGAATCGTTTTCATAAACATTTTATCATCTGGACAGAAGAGCAGCTCCAGGTTTTCTCTTCAGCCTCACCTGAGAGGTAAGAAGCTTTCAGACTGCAGCTTTAAAAACTTTACTCTTCTTCACCCATTTTTTAAAATCAGTCTGTTTTTGTTGATACATTTTCCCTCATATTGAGACATTAATATTTATAGTAATATTACCTCCTTTATGTCTGCTAAATGTTAAGAACAATAATTCATCCTGAGATGATTATACTTCAAGGATTTTGTTATTTATTTAGACATTTACTGATGTATGAACGGATGTAAATATATATTCTGTTTGTTTTCTTGTGTTTCCTGAAGAAAAACCAGCTATGAGTGATTTTTACATCCACAACCTGATTCAACTTTCAGCTGCGATGGACGAGCTGGAACAGCTGCTGCAGCATCTGTGAGTCTGAAACACTTTGATTTTAAAAGCTTCAAATAGATCTAAAAAAAAAAAAACCCCAATAAACTCTGTGCAAAATGAACAAAATCATGTATTCAATTTTCTCTTTTTTTCTTTCTTTCTTTATTTATTTTACATAAAAACAATCCCTTCGTATCTGGAATTAGCTCCAATATAATTAAACTTCTGGGTTCAAGTTTATCATTAAAAACGCGGCTCTCTGTCTCCCTCTGCTGGTTGATGGATGAAATCAACATCAGGAAGTTCTGAAGGCAGAACAATAAACCTGATTCAGCAGAAAAAGGACAGAAATTAATTTTACAAGAAAAAAAATCAAAGGATTTGACTGAAAGAGACCATAAATAACCTGCTGGGAACCAGGAAAATTAAAGACTTTAAAAAGTTTCTTTACCTGAGTTCTGCAAATGTAAAAACATGAAATATAAACTCCATAATAAAAGAAACCTTTAAAATGATCCTGGTGGTCTGATCTCCAGAGGAACCAACAATGAAAAGGATCCATCTTCTGTGGAGATCTTCTGGTTAAAATATGCTTTTGATCAGCGTTTACAGTGACGACACTTTAAACTGAAAACAGAAACTAAAAGAAAGCAAACATGTGACGTCACCAAACAAGAGGAGGAGCTTCTGTCATCAATAACAAGTCTTTGAGTCCTCTAACATAAAGTACTTTAATATAAAGAACATATAATCCATCAGATTT
>NW_006800073.1:190124-202167 GCF_000485575.1 Poecilia formosa
TATATATATATAGTGGAGATTGTTCTACTTTTCAAATTCAGAAAACTGAACATTTCTGACATTATTCTCAAAACATGAGAATTAAAAAAAAAAAAAAAATTACCTGGTTTTATTTGCAGGATATTTCTAAGATTAATCTCAACATTTTAGATTTTTTTTGTCAGATATATTCTCCTCTTTTATTCAGTGTAAGGGGAATTATAAAATGGCCCAAATACGCTGCTGTATATTTGATGGCAGATGATAAAAAATAACAGAGGAACCAGGTTAGAGATGTAAAAAATGAACTTTAAACAGCAGCATCTGCTCCATACTCCGTCATGTTAGCTTGGATTCACCTTAAACACACTTTAAATGATGCTTGGTGAAACCTGCACTCACATTCAACACACCTTATGTGACATGGAGAAAGAGTCTTTAAATCCAGTTTTTCTGTCATTACAGTAAAATGTGAGAAACTGACCCGTTTATAGGGTTTCTGCAGTCACATAATGACTGCAGACCATCCTCCATGTTTGCTCTTCTTGCTGCTCTGCAACAAGTTTTGATTTATTCATATAAAACAATATAGAGAATGAAAGAAAGTCAATAATAACCCATTTGTATTTTTGTGCTCTTTTGTGGTCGACTCACAGAAACAACCAGATTATCTGGACTTTCCCTCCGTCTTCTGTTCAGACCCGCAGCGCTGCTGCTGTTGGAGGATCACAAAGAGTTCAGAGGTAGGACTGGTTTTCTGATTAATCTACAGTCTGGGGGTCCAAAGTGTGGTTTGGGGGCCATTTGGCCCCCAGGGTCAACATGTTTGGACACCAGTAGGTTTATCTGAGACTGTCCTCCATGTTGGTGTGTCGTTAGAAAAGATGTACAAGTTAAAGCAAACAGCTGACGCTCAGTTTGCTGGTTTCTCCAGGAGGAAACGCCTCAGAAGAGTTCATCACGCTGACATCATCACGATTCCTGATGAACGCAGCAGACTGATGACGCTCGCTGTGGAAAACTGTAGCAACCAAATCGTCCTGACGTGGCTGAGACAAAACTCTGAGTCCAGCACCTTCAACAGGCTGGCAGACATGTTTAACTTCCTGCAAACACACATCGCTGCAGAGGAGAAGAAGGACCACAGTGACACTGTGGACATCACCTTCATGGCTCATGGATCAATCAGAGACTTCATGATCCCAGCCAGCTGCCTGCTGCCTCTGGCCTCCATCAGGGACGTGGTTCTCTACGCTCCCTGGAACTGTGTCACCTGCAGTTTGGGGTACGCAGTCGCCACAGGACGACTGAAGCCTCAGCACAGAGTTTTCTACTGCACCAAGAAGTTCGGCTGCACAGTTCCTGATGAAAAACATCGACCCGTTAAACTACCGGACCACTGGAACTCAATGAGGCAGGCAGGAGACCAGATGATCCCAAACATCTCAGTTAGTCCTCTACGACCAGACGATGGGGTTTGGAAGAACTTTGAGTCTCTCACCAAACTACACGGTCCTGTTGGCAGAAACCGGATCGTCATTCCCTTCATCCTCCCAGGAAAAGAATCAGACAACGTCCCATTCTCTGTGGTCACCTTGGCCCTGTCTCTGGTTCTGCTGCAGTCCAGGTTCAAAGCCACCGTCCACCTGCACGCCTGTCTGAGAGACCAATCTACTGGACAGAAGTTTGATAAAAGCTACCTGGAGCAGCAGTACGCCTGCACCATCGACGGAACTGGACTGGCATGTTCTCCTGAGATGTTCAGTGGGGTCCAGTTGAACATCCCTGAGGTGTAAACAGCACAGAGTTCTTCCCCTCCATCACTACAGCACTTTTATTTTCTAAGCATTATAACGTTATGTCTGCAGACATAACGACAGATTTCAGTTTTCAGTAGCGTTAAAAACCCACATATAAAGAATCTCATACTCTTTTTTTGTGTCTTCGAGACAAATTTAAAGTCTCAGTAACCGTTAGATTTCTCAGGTTTTATAGGTAGATCATGTTGGATGACATCGGCATAAAAACAAACATTTATCCTCTGGAAAAACACAAAATCTTACCAAGTATTTTGAGTCTAGCTTCCAGTGCAAATATTGTAGTGGACTTGAGATATGACACAACTAAAAAGTAACTTTTACGTGCCTATTTTTATATAAGTGCCTATTTTATTAAAAAAGTTAAAATCCATTGGCAGATTATTTCACTTATAACATCAAAAATGTCTTGTTATAAGTGAAATAATCTGCTGGTAGAACGAGCACTTAAACTCCTATATCTAGCTGAAAAGTTACTTGTAAGTTAGTTTCATCTTATTTAAATTATGTTAAGATATTTGCAACAGGAACTAAATCAAAAATACTTGGTAATATTTTTTGCAGTGCATAAATGTTTCTTGATTTTATCCAAAAAAACACAAAAAGGGAACTGAACGGGTCTTAGACCAGAACCCTGAGGAACACCAGAACTGATTGAGGAAAGTGTGGAGAAAACATTGTTTACATCTAAAATCCTTAAAGACTTGAAGCCGTCCTGAGCGGTACTGGTTCTGGTTTAGCTCCGGTAAACGGGTCAAATGTGACAAAAATAAATAAAATACAACAATACTACTGATTTTTTGTTTGTTTTTGCTGTGTTCCTAGTTACTAAACATAATAAAAACGACATTATGAAACATTAAAAACATGAATTTGTAAAACATATTGCTCAATTTCTGTATTTTCTGGATGTTACCAGAACCTCTGGGCGGTTCTGTTGCCTAATAACCTCTATTAGATCTAACCCAAGTTACACCAACTGTGCAAAAAATGTGCAAATAACTGGAGATTTGTAAACACACTAAATCTAATAACACATAAAAACCAGTAGTAATAATTAGATTTTACTATGCTTGGATTTGGGTTCAGGTTAATTCATTTAGACCTTTTTAGTGTATAGAAATATATAAATTATCATTTAAATTTAGTTGGAAAAACATTTAAATTGAAAAATCTAATTTGACTTTACATTAAATATTTTCTTATTTTTTTGATATTACATTCTTTCAAACAACTAAATGCTTCAGTTTTCTATATTTTACGTCCGACTGCTGCTTTAACTCTTCATCTTCATATAATTGGCTACATTTCCATTACAAATGTGAGCAAAACGCCAATATTCCGCTACTGTTGATAAAATACTATTTCTCAATTTTGGTGTTTCCATTAAATAAAAACCACAATTAAAATCACGTGAATAAGTTTGTTTATTCAATAAATTATAAAAAAAAAACATCCTCGTTCCACTTCTTGTCATCTTCTTTGTCGTTTCCAGCAGTAGTAACATCCAGTTGTATGAAAACACAACCGGATACAGTAATTTTGCAAAACTTTGGGTTTTTGTAAAATTGCCAAGTTATAATTAGGCACATTTATTTTCATAATTCCAATGTACACAATTTTATGGTCAATGGAAACGCAGCTGAGTTCACGGAGATGGTTGAGCAAAATGATGCAGCAGAACAATAAAAATGCTTCAAAGCCACAGTTTCCTGTTCATGTTGAGAACATTTGAGCTCCATTTCCTGTCTTTGCGTCGATTCCTCTATGTGAACTTTGGTTGACCCTGCACCACCCAACACATGAGATATAAATAGAGACATGAGCCAGTTGAGCAGACCAGTGATGTGCTTGTTTTCCTAATGCATGAACTTTCACCTCATTGAGATAACAGTTTTTCTACAGCAGCTCTTCATCTGTGCCATCTTTCTTTTCTGCTCATTTTAATCCAATAAAGACTCAGCGTCGTTCAAAGTTGTAATTTAATTATTGCAGCATATGCAACATTAGCTTGCAGTGAAGTAAAACATGTTTGAATTTTTCCCAAGGTAAAATTCTAACATTTTTTAAGACGTTTTCAAGGCTATAAATAAACTAAAAAAGACCCAGAGAAACTAGAGGCTGCAGTTAAACATAGATGACCTCAGTATGGGACTTTCACTTTCGTTTTCCTGGAAATAATCTGATCCTGAGAAATGCAGGGCCTGAGTTCACCGACAGAAACAACGACACACATCATGTCCACTGGTTCTGTCAGGAGACGACCAGTTAAAGCTGAACTGGTTTCATTTTTCTCCAGACCACAGAATTAGCACCTTCCTCTAAAATAACTGTATTCTAATTAGTGGTGAAACAATTAATCAAATTAATCACGGTTCATCGATTACTAAAATAATCGCCAACTAATTTAATAATTGAGTAATTGTTAACTGGAGAATACTGAATTTGCACCAACTGTAAATTACGAAATATTTCATTATGTTTTCTTGCACCGTCTGTTCTTTGTCCTTTGGGATCAAGGAGAGAAAGAGACCCTCCTTTGCTCCGCCCACTGCAGACCCCATTATAAGCAGCTGTGCTTCTGACGGGACAAACAACTGGACTTTTCGGAATGTGGAGAGCAGTAACTCTGTGCAGAGTTTTCGAACAGAAGCAGGACCGAATAGCAACAAACAGTGAGTAAAGTCTGTTATGTTTCCAGCCTATTAGTTCGGCTTGTTAAGCGTAAATACCGTCAGCGGTATTAAAAACTGACTGAAAAAAACATGAAATTGTGGTTTTCTTACATTACTGAACTTATATTTATTAAATATGACAACAAGAACATCTTAAGTTGATTAATTAAAAAAATAAAAGATGAAAAGGATAAAATGTGAAATTTAACTCCCCACAAACGGAGAGACGTTCATACAAACTCTGCAGCTGCTCATGAAGGAATGTTAAACCTTTGGACCAAAATCAGCCTTGCTCATTGGCGTCATGGGTTTTTCCCCCCATCATGTTCCAACTTTGCCGGGTTTTTTTTTTATTATTAAATCCCCATCTATTTAGCACTTATTTTTTAAAATGAGAAGTTGACCCTGTTCATCTAGCTTTATTAAAGTGAAACCCAAGAGTTTGTAAAGTGTTTATATTTCTAACCAGAACCTCATAAAGTTGTCACATTGGTGTGTTTGGACCGTTTCTCTTTGCCATTCTATTTTAGCTCCGCCATCTTTGTTTCTGTATCAATGACTACGTTTATGAACGACAATCGGCGCCCTCTGCTGGATGGCGGCCAATCTACAAGACTAAAAGAAGGACGTTAAACTAATTATAGCAAAAGCATGAACTGACATTCACAAGTAGACTGTTTGCATTTCCACTTCATATTCTGAATGTGTGTAAAAGCTGATATGCTACGTTCAGCTGAATTCCTGCTCCAACAGCTGAACTCATTAATAGTCACTTTGCTCTGCAGAGACCTGATCATAAATCATCCTTTAGATTCAGATGTTGCAGAAACTCTCCAGGACTGAAGTCGGGCCTCCTGTTCATCACCCTGCTGAAAAACAGGCCTGAGCGCAGCCTGTTCATTTTTAATGTTACATTTTCTGCCGTAAAACGACATTTCCAAACAACAAAAAAAAGGTTGCATTTAATTAAAAACAGCAATAATGTCTTTTTCTCACGGTTATGTTATTCATAGTATTTTTTTTCCTTTATAAAAAAACAAGTACTATTTTAAAAGTTAAACTATTCTTTTTGTTGCTTTGTAACTATTGATATTCTAGCATATATTATATAGGGAATGCATTTTTATTTTATTGAGATAATGAAAAACCAAAACGCTTAAAATATGGGAAATGTTCTGAGATAAAACCTGTTGGAAAAGAATCAAGGATAAAATGTCTTAATCTAAAATATTTAACTTAAATTTCATTGTTTGCAGAGAAAAGCAGCAGATTTATCCTCAGAAATAAAAACTTTGATTAAAAGGAGATAAAACGGGAAGCAAAGATAAAATTGAACAATTTTCTTATGAGATAAATAATTATACATGAGGGGGTTTTCTTTCTATTCTGAAGCATCATATTTTTATAAACAAAACTTTCTGTTCACATTACAAACATTAAAACCAAAGGAATTAAAATCATCTGTCCTGCAGGAGTTCAGCATGAAGTCCAATCTACACCTTTACTTTCTGTTTCCTAGAAGAGATGGGGGGACATAGAGACTCTGTTTATGTTCTGCCGGGCCGGAGGTACCCGCCCTGACAGGAAAGGGAAGAGATGACGTTTTCCTGTATGATTGGACTCGACTGGCTCGGTTCTGCATTCCTCCAGAGAGGAATTTGACCGTCTGACCGGAACCTGTCTGCAGTTCTGATGAACGGCAGAGGACTCCCCTCATCTGCATGAAATGTTCCACGTTCTGGAGTATTTTTGTTATGGCTGATTTTTTTGGCTGCATATCAATTAATCGATTGACTAACAATTAATTGATATGTAGCCATTTTCTTAAAATCTTCTATCAAGAGGGCCGACTGGCCTTCCATAACACGAAGGGCAAAATTTTTCATGTTGAATTAAAAAAAGAAATTAATCAACTTTTAACATTATTCAGCGTTAGATTTGTTGAATACTGACTGAATAAACAGGAAATTGTGTTTTTCTCACATTAAACTTGGACACATTTATTAAAATAACAAAACAGGAACCAGATCATGAGCTGCTAATCTTGTCAGTAGAAAAATGTCTTAAATTCATGAATTGTTCATAGCTGAGCTGAGATTAGCTGGGCTACAGTTTGTCTGAAATGATTAACCAGATTAATCCTGATTGAATATTAAAATCAACTAATTTATATTTTGTGCATTTTTGGTTCATTTACTACTGAAATGCCTTTTTCTGTAGTTAATTATTAATTGATTACTAAAAACGTTGACGATTATTTCAATAATGGATTAATTACAATTGATCTGATTAACCGTGATCAATTTTTGAAATAATCTGTAACTAATTTATATTTTATACGGTTTTGGTGTACTTACTACTTGGAGTCCTGTTCAGTGAATGCTTTTGTTTTAATTTTTCTTCAATTAATGATTGCTAAATAAGTTGACAGTTAATTCAATAATCAATTAATCATCATTATTCTGATCAATTATCGAAATAATTGTCAACTAGTTTAGGTTGTTCAGTTTTGCCTTAAATACTACCGTCTCCTTTCTTCTTTCAGCAAATGCCTTTTTCTCCAGTAATTGATTAATTGATTACTAAATAAGTTGACAATAATCACGATTAATCGCCTCAGCCCTATAATATTTCCTGCTCTTGCTGCAGATCTCCTTCCTCTACGGTCACATCATGGATGATGCTGATGCTCTCATACGTAAGGTCGATAAATGGGTGGCTCTTCAGAAGAAATGTTCCAGGAAGTTGAAGAACCTGGCAGATGAGCTGGAGGAAGCGATGAAGGCGGCCAACGTGACCAAAGTCGTCAGCAGCTCGGTGTCTGTGGGGGGAGCAGCTGCCATGACGGCGGCGGGCGTGTTGACGCTTCTGACCGGCGGAGCAGCGCTGCCTGTTCTGGCTGTAGTGGCAGGCGCGGGAACAGTGGCTTCTGGGACCGGTGCGCTAACCAGTGTTGGTTCTGATGTTTACAGCGCCAGCAAGTCCAAAGACATCATGGAGGAAGCCCAAAAGGTTCTGGAAGAGCTACAGAGTCTGGAACAGGAAATGAAAGACCTCATGAAGTCGCTGAAACGACAAGCCTCCAACTTCTACGACGATGGTGGCGCTGCTGGTGGTGGAGATGATGACGATGATGGCAACATTATGGAGTTTGTCATGAGATCAATGGCCAGACAGGAAGGGCTGGAGCTCCCCAGCAGCATCATGATCAGAGCGCTGTTTGGGTTACCGCGTATTGGCATGTTCAAGAGGATCCAGGCCAATGATATTGTTCTTGCAGGATGTCTTATGATCCTTAGAAGAGCTCTGATTGCAGCAGCCAAACAAGGAGGGAAGAAAGTGGCTTCTTCTCTGGGGAAAAAAGCAGCTTCAGCAGCAGCTGGAAGTGTAAGTATGAATCTAACACCAGTAGAAACAGACCAGGTGGCATTAGGGGGCATTGGGGGCATTGGGGGCATCGCCCACCCACAGTCAGCTGGGCTCCCCTGGACTGGAAGCTGTTTTTTTTTATTATTTTTTACCTCAGAGTGGCCAACTTCCTATTATTCCTATCTTGACTTGTACAGTAGGGGCTCCCACAGTTCCTGTATCTGTTCTCTCTGTCCTCTGCACTTTTTTCACAACTATTTCATCCATTGTTAATCCTAAGGTGTTTTTCCAAGCTGCCTCTAAACGCAGCATGAAAATGAAGATACTGGCGCTGGTTTTACACCTGCAACAGAAACTTGCGGCGGCTGCTGCTGCGGCGGCTGCTGCTGCGGCGGCTGCGGCTGCTGCGGCTGCACAGGTCTGTGTTAGAATCATGGCAGCAAACCAGCAAAAGGCAAAAACCTTTGCAGTTTTCCGCCAAAACCGACTGAGTTGCATGATTCTGTTGGATGCAAGTAATAATAGCTGATGCCATCAGATCAAGTCAAGAATAGGTTACTAATTTGGTTATGTTTAAAAGTGAGTAGTACAGGTTATAATTACTTGAATAACCTTTTGGGAGTAAAGTTACTATTAAGAGTAGTTTTACTGCACTGTACGTTTCTTTTACTTGAGTATTATTATTATTTCTACTTGACTAGATTGATTTTGGATTTAAAGAAATTGGAAATATTACGTTCTGGAACTTAATGAGTTAATGTTTGCGCATAATTACTCAACATTTTATACATGCCACTGTTTACATTCTTTTTGTTTATTTTTGCATTAATAAACATGACTATTTTTTTTTAGCCCGCTGCTAAAATGCTCTGGAGCCGCCTCTCCAGTTAGGAAAATATCACATTAGTTCAGGCAGTCTGTTGTTTTTAAATTATCAAAATAATATTGATAATTAAAAAAAAAGATTAGACATAAGAAAAGTTCCTGAGAAGTGAACAGAGATGAGGCCATTTGAAGCAGCAGTCGAGGCAACATGTGAGTCTGTCCTCCGTTTATTCACACCTGACTAAACTAAATGCGTCGTGAAGGAAGAGTGGAGCCACAATGAGGCAGATTGAACTCCAGATTGCTAATCAACATTTCCTCTGTGCATCTTAACATGAAGGAATGCCTGACACCCCACAACACTGTAAAAACAAAAAACATCCTGAATCCGTTTGATTTAGTCTAGTTTCCTTGTTGGTTGGACTCGGTTTAGTTAAATCAACTTTAAACTTCAAGTTCAAAACATTTAATCAAAGCAACTTAAACTGAACTGATTCAACTTGGCAATTATAAGAGAAATGTTTGAAGTTTTTACATTATTGCATCAAGTTGAGTTATAAAGTTTTACATTTTATTAACTTTTTAACTCATTTTTAAGTTAAGCCAACTTTGAAATAATTTTTACATTGAATTTTTGTACAACTTTAAAATGTTTGTTCTTTTAAATTATGTTAGTGAGTCTAAATGAGAAAGTTTTAAAGATAATTGAATCAAGTCAGGAAAATATTCAAAGTTCAAACAAAATTCTGGAGGAAAATTATAGAAACATAAAAATCCAGGACCGACTTCAGGCTCCACTGACTTAGAGGTAACAACTGATTAACACTGTTTCATCACATGTGTTGTTCAGGTTGCAGGAGGAGCGGTCGGGCTTTTGTTTTCTGTTCCTGAGCTGGTCAGTGATTGCCAAAACCTGGACAACACCGAGACAGAAGCCAGTAAGACTCTGAGGAAAAATGCCAGGACTATCCTGACCAGCGCCGAGGAGACGGAGAAAGAACTGCAGAAAATAAGGTATGAAAATGACAAAACAATATGTTTCAATCTGAGATTAAATCATATTTTAACCTCCTGTTTGAAGAGTCAGCTCCTCAGATTTATGTCACTGTAAGCATTTTTGTACACAGCAATATATCTCTTAAAACTTAAAACATGTAATCACATTGGGGACTTTAATCCACCTCTTGTTTTATGCCATAATTTCAGAATGATTATAAAATTATTTAAATGTTAAAGTTTGGATTTAACAAATGAATGTTGAATGTTTGGTAGCTTTGAGCAAATTTACATTTTCTGTCAATAAAGCCCAAAACATTGATGTATGATTTGGGGGAAACAAGTTATTTGCTTGAAAATGTTTCACCACTAAGTTGTTTTGGTGCAAGAAAATATGTAAGAGTATTAAAAAGTGGATTTAAATAGAAACATGTATACAAAGATAACAGATTTCTTTCAATCTTTTTGCAGAGAAGCTTTTAAGGAGTTGGTCAGAATCAAATTCATCATAGAGAAGGAGATCAGGACCAAAGATGAGAAGAGAGAGCTGATCGAATACGCAATTAAAAATTCTCCTTACCCAGAGGTTAAACGGTGGTTGAGAGAAAACGCAGAGTCTGACGTCTTCTTCCATCTGGTAAACCTGAGACGCTTCTTCAAAAGAAAGCTGGATGAGGAGAAGAGAAAGAAGAAGGACCGGAAGAGGAAGAAGATCGAGCTGGTCTTCTTGGCTCATGGATCGATTGTGGACTCGATGCTTCCTGCCAGATGTCTGCTGCCTCTGTCGTCCATCACAGACGTCCTGCTGTATTCTCCCTGGAACTGCCTCCTGTCTGCTAACGCAGCCTACGGCATCGCTACAGGAAGCATCCGGCCTGACCACCGGCAGTTTAGATGCACCAAGCCAGACCTATGTTCTTCTTGTAAGACGTCTCGTAATGCCCATAAACCATTACATCTGCCCTCTAGATGGAACTCTATGAAGAACGCCGGACTTGTCCCTAAGATCATGGTTAGTCCTGTATCAAAAGTAGGAGATGGTGCGTTTAAACGTGTCATTGATCTAAAAAAAGATTATGGTGCACCAGAAGGCAACCGGTATCTCATCCCGTACCTCGCCCCCTCGATCGGCAGAGTGCCCTTCTTTGTCGTCACGTTGGCCATTTCTCTGGCTCTGTTTTTGTTAGACTATGAAGCCACCGTCCACCTGGCGGCCTGCCTGGGAAAATCACCCAGAGGCGCCGAAATGCAGGAGGAGTATCTGAGGCTGCAGTACGCCTACACTGTGGACAACACCTTCATGACCGTTTCAGAGAAAACGTTCTCCTCCAGAGATGAAGCGGTTTATAACATGTTCAGGGCTGTTTTTGGTGATGAGCCTCCATCTTTCTAAAGGCTCCAAACCTGGGGTACAGGAGCACCAGCGGACGTTTTCCCGCACTTATTTTTTCTGAATGGTTTTCTCAAGAGAATGAGTTGGATTCCCATTTTATATATGTATATATATAAAATGGGAATTTTATATATATACATATATAAAATTCGCTTCAGGAAAACGGGTCCTGAAGCGTCTCAGGACCCGTTTTCCTCTCCAAGCCCATTCTCGTCCTGCTTGCTCTGTTTTTGTGTTGCTTTTTTGGAGCATTTCTTTGTACATCTTCTGAATCTACAAATTATGGATCTGATTAACTGGTCTCATTGCAATTGATAAAATGTTCTGAATGAGAAGACTGGGCACTGGAGAGTCCTCCTGTCCTGCAGAGACACACCTAACAGGATGGAGTCATTCATGGTAACTGGACTTCTGCTGAGGAATCAAAACTCACTATCATTGATGGAATCGATCTCTGAGAAGTTGCTAGCTTCGGTTCAGTAGAACAGCAACACTAATTAGGATGATTGGGAAGACCTATACTAGGACAGACAGAAATTTCAACTCTGCCTAATCTACAGAGAATCTGTTATTCTGAATCTGGCTCCCTGTGGCCTTCTGACCTTCTCAAATCTCCTGGATTTATGTAAACAAGTGTCTCCTTCCCATCTCCTCACCCTCCTGAAGTCACCCTGGACAGGTCACAGGTTGCTGAAAATATGCTACAGAAATAAAATTACCTTTACCTAAAACTGTTTTTCAGCAGCAATAAAGCTATTAAGACATTAAGCTCATGTTGCTGATTTTATTTCTAATTTAATATCAAAATAAAGGTGATATTGATTGCTTTATACAACAGACTCGTCCACAAAGACATGATACACAACATGTATAATATCCAGACTTAATTTGTCTAGTGATTCTTCAGGTCCAGTTTGTTAAAGAGCTTCTGATATTTGTTCATGTTTATTATGAGATTCTGGGTTTTTGATCAAATGTTTATTTCCTAT
>NW_006800073.1:203339-204567 GCF_000485575.1 Poecilia formosa
TTTTCTGATTAAAATGATGCAGCCATGTTGACCTGATATGAACTGTTCCTGTAAGCCACAAAGAGTGAATTTTACTTTCACTTTGTAAACCAACAGAAACACAGAAATCCCACCTCTGCCTCCTCCTGCTCTTCCTGTTCCTGTTTCTATAACAAACCGTTTCCGTCAGATTATTTTGGCTCTCAGTCGACCAACAGAGACGCTGCTCTGTGAGTTTGAACCAATCTGAACTTATTCAGCATTAATGTCTGATTTATTCTGTCTTTTATTGCTCATGGTTTTCATATCTGTGTTCAGGGTTGAATGTTTCACCGTTACAGCAGCAGTTCAGTTAATCTGTCTCTAACTGTAATCCAGGGTGGTCAAAGTGGCCATTTTAAGCTGAACAGGTGGTTGATGCAGATGAACAGTTTTTCATATTTTAGAGCAACATTTTCACAGAAAAAACAATTCTTCATACTTTTAGCAATAAAATTATCATTTACTGAACAGGTTTATCTTAACTTGTAGTAAAAACATTTGATAACTTTCATTTGAAAGGAGACTTTGGTGCCTTCATCAGACCCAGCAGTGGATCATCCAGCTCCAGGAGAGAAACTCGCATCTCATTCCTGATGCTGAGCTAAAACCACAGAAATGAAAACAATCAACCCTCAAAATCTGACTTTAAATGTGAAAAACACTATTTATGTTTGGATCTACAAAGATTAACAGATCACTTTTATACAAATTAACAATTATTTTACTTATCAATTAATATTTTAATTTGATAATTGGCACATTCTGCAGATGTTTTTGTCTATTCTATACAATATTTGAGGTACATTAAAAATACATAAATATATTTTTTAAATTAAAAAATAAATGTTTTATTGCTGACAACGCAGTAACAATATTCCTTTTCTTTAATCATTTGTAGCAAAGGATGCATCTGCAGATAAATAAATGTCTAACATCAACATGTCAAAAGCTCAGCCCTTTTTGATCTGTTGATTGTTTTTTGTGATTAACTGAATAATAATTTTATATCAAAAGGTGATTAATGAGAGATTTACAAAATTTGAACCAGGTGGAGCTAAAATTGTGTTTTGGTAAAACATAATTACAGACCAGGATTTTTTTTTTTATCTTAAATGCAAAATGTGTATATTTTTGTTTTAATTACTGCTCTGTTTTTTCTGGAATGGATATTTATATATATATATATATATATATATATATATATATA
>NW_006800073.1:204619-207294 GCF_000485575.1 Poecilia formosa
TATATATATATATAGATAGATAGATAGATAGATAGATAGATAGATAGATAGATAGATAGATAGATAGATAGATAGATAGATAACTCAGGATTCTCAGTTCCTTCAGTTCAACCCCAAACACAGAAATGGTTCAGCTGCAGAGAAAACCTCTTAATTTTATCATTCTGCCCCAGTGCTGGACTACTTGCCCGATTTGCTATAAGCAACCTGAGTTGATCCCACTGACAAATATAAAGAATGTCTTTACATGTGAGACATTCTGTTTCTTTATATCAGAAAAAGTACCGAAGTCACCGTGATGCAGCTCAAAGCCCTGGTACCACTTGTTCTGGGAAAGGAATGATTTCCTTAATGCGCTTTACTGTAAGAAAGTAAATTGCCATCATAAACATGTGAGTGTGTGCACCCTTTGTGTGTCCTGATAAAGTGTTAAATAATTCATAAAACATTAATCTGCTTATGTCAGTGTTTACATATTTGTTCCCAGCACCTTGAAAATGCATGTGATATATTGCTTCATGGAAAAACGTATCTTGCACAAAACTGGACCTTGTACTTTCTACACATGTGTGATATGTGTAGAAAGTGTTGCCTCTCACGTTCAGAGAGGCAACACATGCCTCTCTGAACGTGAGCGCTGCTTGCAGCATCTCTTCTCCACCGTCAGATACAGTCCCGTCCTAACGATGGACAGGCGAGCCATCCATGTAACAAACGAAACAAGTGTTTGCTCTGAATGGTTGGAGAATTCATGCTGCCCTAAAAGAGAAGCTGGCTGGACGGCTGCCCATGTGGCCCATCAGAAACCACCACTGTCCATGAGAAATCGTCTGCAGAACTTGGTAGTAGCTAGTTACATTTACTCAGTTACATTTATTTCAGCAAACTTTTTGAAAAAATGTCCTTGTAGGAGTATTTTTACTACGCTGTATTTTTTACTCTTGAGTAAAATTTCTGGGTTCTCTACCCCAGTCGTCCCCAACCCCCGGCACGCGAACCGGTAACGGTCCATGGACCAATTGGTACCGGGCCGCACAAGAAATAATTAAATATTTCTGTTTTACGTATTATCTGAGTCTGAAGGATCTTTTATTTAGAAAATTCTTTAACCGGATTCTCTCGGTTACTCTTGCCGCCAACACTGAGCCCACAAGCAGCAGAATGAGTAAGAAACAGATCAGATGTTTTTAGAAAGTTTCTTTTCGAAGGGGAAAAGGCCCAGAGAAGAGACAGGAGGATGGATTTATCCCGGTAGGTGAGTCCCACATTACAAGCCGCTCTGTGTAACATGCGGCGACCGGCTGCTAATGAGGCAATGAAGCTTCAAACTGCTTCGCCACATTCAGACCAAGCAGGCTGTGGATATAAGCAACACTTCGGGTGTCATTGTCTCTCGTCACTCCCAGATGGGACCGTCTCGTTGCAGAGAAACAAGCTCAGGGCTCCCGTTAAAATTTTCATGAAAGTAAAATTTTCATTTTTGTGGCACATCTATATCTTATTTTGAAGGAGTGTGTAAACGCGACCAGGGCCGTGCAGGGACCACTAAAGGGGCAGGTGCTCAACAACAAAAAAAGCACATCTAACTGCATTCTAGGACAGAATATTAACAAAGCCACACAGCTTTCAGAGTTTAATAAACAATGATAAATTACAAAAGTGTGAGATATACGATCAAAGCCAAGGTAAATCTCTATACAGAGCACACAACTATGCATATGTAAGATATTTTATTAGTAATTTCTTTCTGCAGGTCTATTTTGTTATAGGAAAGTATTGCAATATTCAAACCCGCAATTTAGCAAGATATGTAAATCAGAGTTAGACCACCAGAGATATTTTGTCTTTACAGAATTACACTATTAAAATATAAACAAGGGCCCAATGCAACCTTTTAGTGACTGTAATCTATGAAAAAGAGCTGCCTGTTTGCTGCAGTGGAGATGAAGATGGTCCATTCAGGAAAGCAGAGCTGCATCAAACTTTAAGGTGGAACTGCAGAAAAAAAAAAAGAAAAAAAAAAGCAAATATGTAATTGTTAATGCATGTCACCATGAGAAAAAACTACTGAGCTTTGCCTAAAAAAAACTTTTTTAAAAATTAAAATCACACATTTTTGTCTCATGAAGTGAAACAATTGTTCAATGTGAACTTTTGAACTTTGAGCCTTTGCCCCTATAAAAGTTTCTGCACGGCCTTGCTTCAAAGCTTTACTCCCATTTATTAGGCAGCTAATCCTATCTCTGACCTTTATGTTCCCAAAAATAAATTATTTCTGAGAAAGGATTATAATTTCCATAAGGCTCTTTACTGGAAGCACCAATAAATCTATAAAGGCGCAACCTGTCTGCATTCAGTTCAGGGATCGGCCACAGACTGACTGTGGGCTCTTTAAGAAGCTCTTCAATCAGTAGGACGCAGAAACACTGTTTGCGGTGAAAAACCAAAAATGTCTCGACAAAGGTAAGCAAAATACATATGTACATTCATAGAAAATTATTAGTGATTAATTTTGTTAACAAAATTAACACCAAAAAAGTGAAATGTAATTAATTATGTTCAGCTGGAATCATTGAATTAAATTTGTGTGAATGCATGAATTTTAATTTAATTTAATTTTATTTATTTATTTATTTATTTATTTTTTTTGCGTCTCTCAAATCTACAGAGCACGA
>NW_006800073.1:208370-220491 GCF_000485575.1 Poecilia formosa
CTTTATGTCTGATGGGATCTGGATTCACGGTTCAACTAAGTGAATATTAATTAAACTGGATAAAAATGTGGCTAAATAGCCGATGTTAATGTGATTATAATTTGATGGAAAAAACATGAGTAATTTTTTTTAATGCTGTAGGTCAAGATGACGGATAACAAAAAAAGTCTATCACGACCTCAGATCTCTGCACCAGAGCAGCTGATCTCTCAACAATTTCTTAGTCTGGTTTTCTCAAGATAAAGAAATGACTCTCCTTCTGGCTAACGTGTTTATTTAGAAAACTGATCTTTTATTTTTGTTAAAATTTGTCCAGTGTTTACTGAATGTTTTTGACCTTCAAATGTCTCCGCAGATAAAAACTAACTTCAAATCAGCTCAGCTTGTGCTCAAACAAGAATTCTCCCTAGCAGACTGAATGCAACTGGTGTATTTTTGGTTAACACGTGTTTGGTCTTTATTTAGTGAAGTTACTCACAGCAGCCAGAGTATCCAGAAGTTTTACTAAATAGTGATACTTCACAGTAATATTACTCAAGTAAAAGCCAAATATTAGTGCTAACATTACAAAAAAAATTACTCAAGTAAGTAGAACTGTAAAGAAATTAGTTTTATGTTCTCCAAGACACTTTCAATTTGGCTCATCTGGATTGATTTAGAGCTGGTTTTGTTCCTTATTTCGTTTCTCCCATAAAACTACTGATCTATAGATCGATAGATCTAGATAGAAAACATGTTTCTGTCTCATATCACTATATTTATCTTGACGTCAATTTAAGTTATAAAAAAGATGTGAAGGTTATGTAACTTCCCTTTTGGGAATTGGTCTGCTTGATGTTTATCACCTGCCTTCTAGTAAATGACCAGAGAGGAATTTACCAGCTCATGTCTCCTTAATCAAAACCAGCATGAAAAGTTTTACATTTCTGACAATTGAGAGGATTAAGAAGGAAACAGTTAAATAGTTAAATACATTATTAAATCATTAATTAAATGCACAATAAAATAAATGAATGGTTATTAAATAAATTACTGAAACATTTCATTAAAGTTATTTTATTAAACACAATGCCTTGCAAAAGTATTCAACCTCCTTTGTGTTTTGCTACCTGGAATTCAAAAGGATTATTTTAGGGTTTACAGAACAAGCCTACAACTGTGAACATTTTATTTTTATTCTGAAGTAAACAACAAACAGGACAAAATAACAAAACTTCAGTGTGCATATACAATCACCCCCTAATTGCAGAATATTTAGATCCTAGTTTCTGATTTGTGAATATTACAAGTAAAAACTAAAAAATAACTAAAATTACCCATAAAAAAACATTCCAATGAGTGATTTGCATCGTTTCTCATCTCAGTGGCATCATGGTTGTCATCTGGTGGCTTATAATGTGGACCAGTAGAAGTCACCAATAAAATAAATAGTTTTCAAACAACATACATCTTATTATAGCTGCTTACCTTTGTTTTCGTATTTGTTTTTGTATGCATAAACAGTGACATTTGTCTGTCCTGCAGGTCGAGACTAAAGAGGGCCTTGAGTCGGTACATCACTGATACTGAGACGTACATGGCAACAGCGAAATATTTTTATGACAGGTTCTCTAAATGGAAGGATTTGAGAGAGGAAGAGCATATGAAAATAATGATCATCAAAGAAAAGACTCTCAAAATTGATCCCAGTTTCACCATGTCAGAGGGCAAACACAAAAAATTCTCTAAATGCATGAAGAGCAAATTCCAGTTCCATAAAGACAGCAGACTTGAAAAACGAGAAAATGAGCTGACTGAAGTGCTACAAGGCACACTGAGAGGCCTGGAGGAACTCGACCGTTTCTTGGATGCAATAGAGAAGCTGGCGGTCACTTCGCTCCAGGTGTTCACTGAGAACCAGATTGTTTACCTTCATAACAGGATCGACTTAAATAATGTTCGAGATGTGATCAACTCTGCACAACAAATCTGTCCTCTCCTCCTGACATTCAAAAGAGATGCAAAGAGATTCTTCCACCCTAACCTTCACAATGTGGAGATTCTAGCAAGCTGCCTGCAAACTTACATAGACACTGCCAACAGGATATATGTGGATCTTGGATACAGGTAAAATTATGTTTATGGTATTAAACATAGATAAACTTTGTTATTTTAAATAAAAAAGTAATACTATAAAATGTATCCCACTTTGTCTTTCACAGCTTCCACTTTAAGATGCGCTTGAATATTACTGATGAGGACATTGTGGTGAATGCTGATAATCTGTATGAAGATGACATTCAACAGATGATAAATCACATTAAGCAACTTGACAAGATCAGGTAAGCTATATCACAATAAAAGAAAATAATATATCACAATAAAATATTTTAAAAACCAGTCCATTTGAAAGAACAATGTTCACAATGAGTACGTAAGATTAAACTGTTGAATCTGGAACTATAAATAGTAAAAGCTTTTAAGTTTTGAAAAGCTTGGGGAAGAGAAGTCCAAAGCTGGAGAATTGAGTGAGAAAGTTCTACTCCCCCATTGTGACGAGACAGACAGGGAGTGGAAGATATGACAACCCATCCATCCATCCATCCATCCATTTTCTTCCGCTTATCCGGGGTCGGGTCACGGGGGCAGCATCTTCAGAAGGGAGGCCCAGACTTCCCTCTCCCCAGCCACTTCTTCCAGCTCCTCTGGGGGAACCCCAAGGCGTTCCCAAGCCAGCGGAGAGACATAGTCCCTCCAGCGTGTCCTGGGTTTTCCCCGAGGCCTCCTCCCGGTGGGACATGAACACCTCACCAGGGAGGCGCTCAGGAGGCATCCTTATCAGATGCCCGAGCCTCAATTGGCTCCTCTCGACATGAAGGAACAGCGGCTCTACTCTGAGTCCCTCCCGGATGGCCAAGCTTCTCACCCTATCTTTAAGGGAAAGCCCAGCCACCCTGCGGAGGAAACCCATTTCGGCCGCTTGTATCCATGATCTCGTTCTTTCAGTCATGACCCAAAGATCATGACCATAGATGAGGGTGGGAACGTAGATCGACCGGTAAATCGAGAGCTTCGCTTTTTGACTCAGCTCTCTCTTCACCACAACGGACCGGTACAGCGCCCGTTTCGCGGCAGATGCTGCCCCAATCTGCCTGTCGATCTCCCGCTCCCTTCTTCCCTCATTCGTGAACAAGATCCCCAGATACTTAAACTCCTCCACTTGAGGCAGGACGACCCCCCTCACCTGGAGAAGGCAGTCTATACTTTTCCGGCTTAAGACCAAGGCCTCGTATTTGGAGGCATTGAGCCTCATCTCAGCCGCTTCACACTCTGCTGTGAACCACTCCAGCGAGAGCTGCAGATCATGATCTGATGAAGCCAACAGGACCACATTATCCGCAAAAAGCAGAGTTGCAATCCTAAGTCCACCAAAACGGATCCCCTCAACACTTCGGTTGCACCTAGAAATTCTGTCCTTGAAAGTAATGAACAGAATCGGTGACAAAGGGCAGCCTTGGCGGAGTCCAACTCTCACCGGAAACGAGCCTGACACCGGTCATACAGGGACCTGACAGCCCGTATCAAAGGGCCCGGTACCCCATACTCCCAGAGAACCCCCCACAAGGGCGCCCTGGGGACACGGTCGAACGCCTTCTCCAAGTCCACAAAACACATGTAGACTGGTTGGGCGAACTCCCATGCACCCTCCAGGACCCTGCTGAGGGTGTAGAGCTGGTCCAGCATTCCACAACCAGGACGAAAACCACACTGCTCTTCCTGAAACCGAGGTTCGACTATCCAATGGACCCTCCTCTCCAGGACCCCTGAATAGACCTTACCAGGGAGGCTTAAGAGTGTGACACCCCCTGTAATTGGAGCACACCCTCTGGTCCCCCTTTTTGAACAGGGGGACCACCACCCCAGTCTGCCAATCCAGAGGAACTGCCCCCGATGTCCATGCGATATTGCAGAGTCGCGTGAGCCAACACATCCCTACAACATCCATAGCCTTAAGGAACTCTGGGCGGATCTCATCCACCCCGGGGCCCTGCCACCGAGGAGCTTTTTGACCACCTTGGCGACCTCGTCCCCAGAGATTGGAGAGCCCAACCCAGAGTCCCCAGGCTCAGCTTCCTCAACAGAAGGCATGTTGGTGGGATTGAGGAGGTCTTCGAAGTATTCCGCCCACCGGCCCACAACATCCCGAGTCGAGGTCAGCAGCACACCATCCCCACTTTAAACAGTGTTGGTGCTGCACTGCTTCCCCCTCCTGAGACGCAAGATGGTGGACCAGAATCCCCTCGAAGCCGTGTGGAAGTCTTTCTCCATGGTCTCTCCAAACTCCTCCCATGCCCGAGTTTTTGCCTCAGCGACCACACAAGCCGCATGTCGCTTCGCCCGCCGGTACCCATCAGCTGCTTCTGGAGTCCCACAGGCCCAAAAGGCCCGATAGGACTACTTCATCAGCTTAACAGCATCCCTCACCGAAGGTGTCCACCAACTGGTTCGAGGGTTGCCAACAGGCACCAACAACCTTGCGGCCGCAGCTCCGATAAGCCACCTCGGCAATGGAGGTAAGGAACATGGTCCACTCAGACTCGATGTCTCCCACCTGACCAGGAACATGTTCGAAGTTCTGCCGGAGATGGGAGTTAAAGCTCTGTCTCACAGGGGACTCCGCCAGATGTTCCAGGCAGACCCTCACTACATGTTTGGGCCTGCCAGGTCTGACCGGCTTCCTCCCCAACCACCAGAGCCAACTCACCACCAGGTAGTGGTCAGTGGACAGCTCCGCACCTCTCTTCACCCGAGTGTCCAAGACATACAGCCGCAGATCCGATGAAACGATGACAAAATCGATCACCGAACTACGGCCTAGGGTGTCCTGGTGCCAAGTGCACATATGGACACTCTTATGCCTGAACATGGTGTCTGTGATGGACAATCTGTGACGAGCACTGAAGTCCAACAACAGAACACCACTCGAGTTCAGATCAGGGGGGTCGTTCTTCCCAACCACGCCCCTCCAGGTTTCACTGTCATTGCCCACGTGAGCGTTGAAGTCCCTCAGTAGAACAAGGGAGTCCCCAGGAGGGGAACTCTCCAGTACCCCCTCTAAGGACTCCAAGAAGGGTGACCCTGGTGACCCTGATATAGGAGCAAATTTCAGGTACATCAATATTTGAGTCACTAGCCATATGTTCTAGTTGTGACCCAGGTAACTCCAGAGATCCTAGCCCAGTTAGTTGTAGGTTAGCAGAGAGTGTAGCCCAGTTAGCAGCAGTACTAACCAGTTTAGCTGTGGCTCATCCAGGTACTTAAGGTTCAGGTAAAGCCCAGGATTCATTTCAAAATCACAAACCAAAAGCAGGATCAGCACAAGTTCAACTTTTCCCAGACAACTTTCAGATTGTTCCTTTGGCCATAATCAAGCAGATTTATGAATAGAAGATTAATTTATCAACTGTTTAGACAAACAGACAAATAGATTTTATTACAGACTCAAAGTCCAAATTACATAAAAACAGAAAACAATTAGTACATTAAAAGAATAAAATGTACATAAAAAGGCCCCTAACCATTCAGGAGGTAGTCATACCAATGTCTCCAAAGTACAGATGAGTATTTTACTGCACTGTATTTAACATTAATCAACAATAAGATAATTCTAACATTAGACTCGTTTAAACAGCAAACAAATTTATACAAAAGCTTTCTTCAAACAGCCATGAAAGTGCACACGCGAGAAAATACAAACAGTTAACTGGTACTGGTCCACCTGGGCTTTTTTAGCTGAAAAGAAATGTAAATTATCCCTTTTCCCATCGGCGTGTTAAACTGAAATAGACATAAAAGGAACATAATTCTATGGTAAAACACAAGGTCTGTTTTTGAAGAATTTTTTGGTAAACATTTGGGAGCTGCCAAATTGTGTGTCTGCACCTTGGCATCCATCTTGAAAATGAATCCATTTTTAAGACTTGTGATTGCTTAGGGTCTTATGAATGCAGACCTTAGCAATCACTGTAAAAGGGAAGATATAAATAATTGTAGAACCACACCAGTAAAGCCAAAGTCATTCAGTCTGTTCATCAGGATGATCAACTGTGTCAAAAGCAGAGGTAAAATCCAACAGGACTAAGGCTGTCAGCTCCCATAAAAAGATCAGTGATACCTTAAGTAAAGCAGTTTCAGGAAATAATTAAGTTGCTGTTCTACAAGGTTATCTAGAAGCATGGAATCTAAAGGGATTTACAATATTGGTTTACTGTACTTAAGAGTTAGGATGTAAAAGAACTGAGTTATCAGTTCAAAAATCCTCAATACTTTGGATTTTTTTCTGACAGTCAGGTGACTTGCAGGTCACAGGTGTAAAAGCAGCCTTCAGCTAAAATGCTGCAACTTGTTTGATTGGAAGTATCTTTTTCTGCTTAAAACAACTTTATGTGTTTGATATGAATGGGACTTAAACTCAAATTATGAATTCAGAAACCAGTATGTTGATTTTTATTCCAAAATACTGTCTGGATATGATTCTTCAACAGAAAGGCTTAGACAGCTAAAACCTGTAAAATGGCAGATTGTAGCTGAGCTATGCTGTGCCACATCACCTCTGGTATTTCATCAAATGCTGTGTTTAGACAGGCAACAGCAAGCTGAAATTAGTGTATATAGCACCAATTTGCAACAAACGTCATCTCGAGGCACTTCATAAAAAATGATGTCAATTCAGTCACACATCAAACAGCAAGCTTATCTGCTGGATAAGGAAACCCAGCAGATTGCTTCAAGTCATTCACCTGCAGAATTCCCTCCTCCTGGACAAGCACACAGAGTCAGTAAAGAATTGTCTGCATTGTGGCGCAGAATAGCCACAAAATGACTGGAGACGACTGACTGAAAATTAATTCCATATGTGTCTGTGTATTTACTCTGGAGCACAAATGGGTCTTTTGTCAAAATGTGTTTTCTGTTTTTATGTATAAAAAAGTTTGGATAATTTCCACTCATCTTATTTCAAATGTTTCTGTAGAATTAAGAAGAAAAAATTTCTTCCACAGAATGGATGAGCACTTTCGGATGGAGTTCCTGTTCCAGAAGGGCTCTTCAGAAGGGTTCGTCAATTTGTTTGATGATAAATGCCGTACAATGTTAGCCTTTCTTGGTAAGCTGAAGCAGTGTGCTGATAAGTTAGACAGGATGGACAAAGGAGCAAAGATCTCCAATGTGACAGGTGGCTCAGTGAAAGCAATTGGAGCAGTCCTCTCCTCTGTTGGTTTGGTATTAACTCCATGTACAGGAGGAACATCTTTAGGGCTGACAATGGCTGGTGTGTCATTGGGGATAGCAAGTGAAGCCAATTGTTTGGCAACCAACGCAACAGAGGTTGCGGTTAATCGTAATCATCGGAAAACTGCAAATACAGAATTTCAAGATTTGATGGTGAACTTCCAAAACATCCAGGACTATCTCGATGATGAGATAAAATACCCAACAGTCAATCTGAAACAGAGCAAGATGGATGTGTTTATGGGAGTAACCAAGAGTGTTTTTAATGTAAAAGCTATAGAAAAGGGTATCAATTTAATCAGTAATTATAATCGTTCATGTAGCAAAGCTGCTGGGAAAGGTAGAGTTGTGCAAAAATATAGAAAAGTTAAAGAGGATGTTGGACCCATTAAGGAATTTGGTAATTTTGCAGCTGGATTCCTTAGTTTTGGCATGAATATCTCCTCTGTTGTCAAAGGCATCATAAGTTTGACCAACGGCAGTGAGACTGAAGTCTCAAAGTTCCTCAGATCCAGAGTGGAATTGTTTCATTCACAGATAAACTCTTGGGATAAGATCTGTGAGTCTCTAAGGAAAAGCCAATGTACCCAAGAAGAAAACAGAAACATGCTCAAAAAGCCATTTTATCCAGTGACACAGACCAATCATCAAACACGCCAATCCTTGCAGAACCGTGAGGAAAGCTTTTATTCAAATCCTTATTCATCTCCACCAGTCACTACACGGTACGCAGGTTATGCTCAGAACACAGCGCCATTCCAACACACGGGAATACAGGGACCAATAAGAGAACCAATCATGCGATCATCGTATGACGCCTATTATCAAACACGTCAATCCTTGCAGAACCGTGAGGAAAGCTTCTATTCATATCCTTATTCATCTCCACCAGTCACTACACGATACGTGGGCTACGCTCAAAACACAGCGCCATTCCAACACACGGGAATACAGGGACCAATAAGAGAACCAATCATGCGATCACCATATGACACCTATTATCAAACATGTCAAACCTTGCAGAACCGTGAGGAAAGCTTTTATTCATATCCTTATTCATCTCCACCAGTCACTACACGATATGTGGGCTACGCTCAGAACACAGCGCCATTCCAACACACGGGAATACAGGGACCAATAAGAGAACCAATCATGCGATCACCATATGACACCTATTATCAAACATGTCAATCCTTGCAGAACCGTGAGGAAAGCTTTTATTCATATCCTTATTCATCTCCACCAGTCACTACACGATACGCGGGTTATGCTCAGAACACAGCGCCATTCCAACAAACAGGAATACAGGGACCAATAAGAGAACCAATCATGCGATCATCGTATGACACCTATTATCAAACACGATAATCCTTGCATAGGCTTGTCACAATAACAAATTTTGCTGAGCAATAAACTGTCCAAAAAATTATTGTGATAAACGATAATATTGTTTCAAGACCTTTTGACACTGATTTAATGGAAATGACTAATAATGCCTGCGATTTCCTGCCATAGATAGATGCACTTTATTTTCAAAGGAACACATAAGATTGGAACTGATAAACTAAATAAATAAAACAACCAAAAACAAAAATAAAATGGATTCTCAGTCTCCATTAACAAAAAAACATACTTGAATAAAAACTAAACAACATAAAGCCAAAGTGGAAATAAATACTGCATTCAACCAAAAGAGTGCAGATTATGAAGTCTGTATACTGTATTGGCCTTCAGTAATCACTAGATTTAAATAGAGAAGATGGGCACATCCGACTACCTAATGCAGTAGTTCATACTACACGATTTTTTGCCCCTATTTTCCCCTTACAACAATCTTAGAACGTTGGCCAATCTAAGATTGTCGCTGGTGATTTCGTAACCGATCATCATGCAATGTAATCGTAGTGGCCATTCCGATTTAAATCAGGGGTTTTCCCCGACTGGGAGCTTAATGCAGCTTGTTGAATGTGACAGGTAGCCAATCATAAAGCATGGATTTCTGCGCTTTCTGAGGGGAAATTACAGAGGGAAATCCCAAACAGCTGACACGGCGCAACACGAAGTCCAGCAGACATTGGAGATGATATGTGGAAACAACATTAATGCTTATTCAACATTTCGTGCAAAGAATATAGAAATGACAAGGGGAGGAGTTAACTGGACTTGTAGCCATTATTTTGTGCCCATGTGGCTGCACACCACATGGCAAGATCGAGCCCGATCGAACCGTTATAGCCAAGATTTCTATCGGCTAATGTGTGGTATCTCAGGTTTGAAAATGGGCCGACAGTCGGCCGACAACTCGTGTCGTGTGCGCTGGACATTACACTAAGGAAATGAGGAAGAGAGGGTCAGTGGAGAGCACCGGAGCTGAGCTTTTTTTCATTCAGTGTCATCAACAGAAAGATTAAAATGCAGGAAGAGACGATAAAGCCGATAATTAAAATGAGGTCGATAGGTTTAATTTATCGTGCGATTAATTGATTTATCGTTTATCGTGACAGGCCTATCCTTGCATTACAGTATGAAAAGCTTTTACTTAGTGTAGCCCTCACTTAAGCAATGTCAGTAAATAAGTGAGTTGTGGGTTATTTGTTTCAGTATACTATTTAATTAGACTCTTTCTAATACTTTTGGATCAATCAGCCTTGGACACTACTAAAGCAAATTACACTACACACCATGTAAAGTAGACCACAGAAACCCTCCTTTAATTAGGCAAAAATAATAATGAAGTGAGGAAATGGCAGGTTTTGGGTTTCAAGAAAAAAATAAGGGAACAAGCTTATGTCAAATTTTAATTAATCGAGTTTGATGGATTAAAATGCCACGCCCAAATCAAAATCGATGTTATCGCACACAAACATCTGTTAAATTGCGTCATAAAATGTTTATCGCACACAAACACCTGTTAAATCTGCGTCATAAAATGCTTATCGTATAAAAACATCTGTTTTGATTTAAATTAAGTTATCAATATAAAACAGACAAGATTCTGGAACCTTCTCTTAAATCAAATGGTTAATAAGGGATGAGGCTCTCTTTCATCATATAAAATTTAACTTCTTATCAAAATAAAACCAACACGGAGAGAGAATTCTGGCAACATGACTTTTGACCCAGTTATTCCCCTCCCCCTGTATTGAAAGTTTTAGACCAATGCAAATTTTCTGATGCAACTCCTCTTCACACATATAGACCCCACCCCCAACTGCTTTTATCTTTCTGCTCCCTGGCAGATGCCCCAGCCCACTTTTATTAGTTTCTGTTTGAATGAGCCAATAGAGATAAAGGGGTGGGATTTCGGTTTTTCTGCTTTAAATATTTTTCGGAGGTCCTGTCATTCTACTTGTTGCATTTGGTAGAGGAAGATCCACTTTGCTCTGACAGAAAAAAAATGGTTCGCATTAAAAGAGAAAAGCCTCAAAAGAGAAGACATGAGGAAACCAATTGACTAGCATGTGTCCAATTGTCATGATTTACTTCTTGGGGTGATGCATGGAGCAGGGTCTGGTGGTGGGATTCCCATCTGATGTTTTGGATCTTCAAACAGTTGAGTCGGATGTTAGCAGACTAGCTTCTCCACCTCACTTCACAACCTGCTGCCTTTTGTTTCCTGAGGTTTTCTTTTGCACAAAAAAAGGTGGACTTCTGGGAAGCATCCAATTTATGGACTGGAATTTAATAGACCGAGCTTGGAGTCTGACAGAGAAGGGAGGTCCCACTGGACAACACCGGGTGGTGTTGGTTTTTCCCAAGATGGATGAAGGAGCTTCAGCAGAGTGTGATTCATTGGAGTCAGGCGTGACTTGCTCAGAGTCCTGGAACGTGGGAATATCGTGCTGAATCGAGGATTCGAACGCTGCTGATGAAGGTAAGACTAGATTTGTATCCAGGAGTGCAGAGGATGAAGCATCAGCCATGGAGCAAGGCCTCGTGATGGTTTGTCCATCTGCAGATGAGCCACATGCTAGTCGATTGGATTCCTCATGTTTTCTCTTTTGAGGCTTTTCTCTTTTAATGCGAACCATTTATTTTTTCTGTCAGAGCAAAGTGGATCTTCCTCTACCAAATGCAACAAGTAGAATGACAGGACCTCCGAAAAATATTTAAAGCAGAAAAACCGAAATCCCACCCCTTTATCTCTATTGGCTCATTCAAACAGAAACTAATAAAAGTGGGCTGGGGCATAAATTTTCATCATAAGTTTTATGATGAAAGAGGGCCTCACCCCTTATTAACCATTTGATTTAAGAGAAGGTTCCAGAATCATGTCTGTTTTATATTGATAACAACTTAATTTAAATCAAAACAGATGTTTGTGTGCAATAACATCAATTTTGATTTGGGCGTGGCATTTTAATCCATCAAACTCGATTAATTAAAATTTGACACAAAGTAGTTTCTATATTTTTTTTCAAAACAGAAAAAAAAACAGTAATATTCCAACTGTACAATAAATCTGCATATAGAGTGTAAAACACCAGTTATACAGCCCACTTTTGTAAAAACTAAACCTAATGCTGGCAGAAAATACACCCTATGTTGCAGGCCTGTGCAGATGCTGGTGAAAATAGGAGTCCCACCGAGTCCACAGTCCAGAGCCTCTTCATTCAAAGAGTAAAGATTAATCCTTGTGTTTAGAAATGGGGTCCAACCGATCTAATCTATATAATATGTTTCAGTAAGTGATGAAGTTTCTAAAATAAATGGGCTTTTCAATAATATTCTAATTTACTGAATGGGTCTGTATTCTCAGATGTGCTTCTAGAATAATTTGATTAGCTTTTAATTTAACATGTTATTTGGTATTTTTTGTGATTCCTTTTTTTTTAGTGTGTTTGTTTTTTAA
>NW_006800073.1:222578-234289 GCF_000485575.1 Poecilia formosa
TTACCAGCTTTTTATTTTGGCCCTGGCAACCTCATATTTCTCGTGCATGCTAACATACACTTAATCAAATGTCTGTTTTAAACAGCTGACACTTAAGATTTCAAATGTGTGAAGCCAGATAATTTGTTCAAATTGCTTCCCAGATGTTGAAAATTGATTTTAAATCTTTTCTTAATTTTTGTCTGTTGTATTTTGGGATGCAGGACAGTGTTTTTAAGTTCCAAAAACTGTGAATAAATGTTTTGCAACATTATACAATCACTGAGATCAGTTCTTATGCATAATGCACTTAAATAAATGCTTAACTGAGTAAAAGTATTGTTGAAATTGCAGATACCTTTCTTAAAAACTGAGATTATTCATAATATATTTTGTAAAAGTGAAATTCATTTAATATAAAAATCAACAACAAGTCCACTTTTATTGGTTCTATTTAATCTTGCAATGAGTTTACTTGTGTGGCCCCCTGCAGATCAGATTAAGCTGTATGGGGCCCCTAAACCAAAATGAGTTTGACACCACTGGGCCAGATCAATCATTCAGATCTGATCAGATCCTGAACTTTACCAAAGCTGATTTCTTCAGGCAGGAACAATTGATTGATTTTTTTTCCATGTTCTATATCTTTTTCATTTGTTTGATACTTTTATTTTTTTTTACTTTTGCTTTGTGGTACAAGTACTTAAAATAGCAATATTAAAATTTTAGCTTTTTTGCTTGTTTGGTTCAATTACGTGAGCAGTCCATCCATCCAAGTTGGTAATTACCTCTGGCTAACACCTGCATCAACAACCTTATACTGCCAATCCTGGAGACATCGGATCATTTTAAAGTAAGTATGGATTTTGCATTAGGAAACACACACAGTTTAGGGCGACAATGAGCTTTTTTTCCAGCATATCTTAAGAATGATTTAGTTCAAACCAAGATTATTTGTTGTTGTTAAGGTTTTGAAGTTTGTGCTTTTAATACACTAAATATGAGGTCTGTGAAAACCCAAACTTTTTGATAGGTTTATATTTTAAAGCAATGTTCTTTTTTTGGAATGCATAAATTGTTTGTCAGAGATAATTTATAACTTGATACTTTTCATGTAATCCTGGTTCTGAGCTGTTTGTGTTATTTTTATCATCCTTGTTAATCTGCAGTAACAGTAATTGTGAACTTTCTCTTCTGCATGTTAGGTTTCTTAGATTCTGGTAAATTCTGGTATTTTAATCTCACACTGTTTTTGTATTACATTATTCAACACAAGTTAATTAAGAATGTTTGTAAACATTTTTTTATTTCAGTGAAACACTGTTTCCAACACATTTAGCAAATTCAATTCCAATACTGGAGCAGTTCTGATCATTTTGATAATACAATGTTAATAATAAACTAGATAACTTTTTTTACACACGTCTGACAGTTTCAGCATTTTGACATTGCTATAACCAAAGTATGTTGCTGTTCTTTAAAGAAATTTAACAAATGTAAAAACAGTTCAATACCATGATTGCCATCTTCTCTTAATGGGTCGATATTGTGCTAATTTGTGTCCATTAGTGTTGAATTAACATTAACATGTTCACAGGAACAACGATGATGTTTACAGTTTCTGAAAGTGAGGCGATTTCATTCATTTCCATTGTGTCATCCTTGTGAAACATAAATATACTAAGTATATTAAATTTTAGCATACTTGAAGCCAGACTAATCATCAATATACTTCAGGTTAGTAAAGGGTTAGTTAACTCGAAATGTGATATTTTTGAACAGCTAATTTTGTGTTTGGTGTATTTTAATAGTAATTAAATTGTAGAAAATCACAATTTGAAGTGCACTAAATGTATTATCACATGCTTTTCTGGAACAACTAAAGTTGTGCTTTGTACAATTTAAGTATGCAGCTTTTAATGTCATATAAATGTGCTTGATTAGTATATCTCAAGTGAACCATTATTGTGACTGAATTACATTTAAAATATATTTAGGACGTCATTATCATTTAAGATTACATATTTCATATACTGTTTTAGTACTGTGATCACTGTACAATCCATTTAAACTTTTAGTTTATTACAATGCTGATAGCAGCAAAGCTACAGAAACAGCTCATGATAATTGAAGCTGCTCTAACTATAAGTTTTATTAAAAAGGAAGTCTATTGTGAAAACTAGACAGGGTTTTAAATTCAGATGTTTTATCTTGAATTAACTTATCCTATGTAATTTTTATTGATGTTTTGGTTATTCTTATACTTATATTGTTTGTTTATGTTGTTTTTTTCTAGTTTGTTACGTCCACCAAGGGCACAACATATTTGAGGACACGAGACAACAGATGAGGGTTCAACAATTATTTTTATTCATAAATTCTCTTCACTTTGATTTTCTTAGTTCAGCTTCTTCTGATTTTCTGTGAAGAAAATAGAGTTCAAGCCCTCAAATCCCGTGTCTCAAAAAAATAAAGAAAACAAATCCCCAAAAGTAGTAACAAAGTTGGACCTGGTGAGCCGATCAAACATAACAAAACGGTACAGTAGGGGGCCAACCCTGTACAGGGCCGTCAAAGCCCCTACTAGTACCGGACTAAAACAAAAAGAACCTAATGCAAAAGAAAGATCGAAAACAGGACAACCGGTCCCACCAGGCCAAACGCACAACGAAAAAACAAACAAAAGCTAACAGAGATACCACATGGCAGGCTGGAAACCTCAGCTGCGGCCCACAGCGGCTGGTTAGCGCACACCACGCTTGGTGGTGGTGGAGCGAGCGGAAAGGCGGAGCCCAAGCAGGAATGGAGGGGAGGCTCTCTACATGCCGAAAGCCAGCCTATTTATAGGCGGACCAACAGCACCACAAATTAACGTAATTAAATGACCAAAAAGAAATTATCCAAACTCCAAAATATATTTACAAAAGCTCATTTAATCAAGGTCTATAAGAAAACAAACAAAAGAAATGGACAAAAATCATAACGTGCCCGAAGCACATAACATAGTTATAGAAACAGACTTCTGAGGTTTTTTCCTGTATTCTCTCCATCCTTATTTCTCCTCTAATTTTATGTCATCCTTTCCATTGAAACTTTTTGCCCTTTTTCATCTTCATGTCCATCACTTTCATATATTTTCTATTCTTGTCATAAAGGTAAAGTTAATTCAATCTGGAAAGACTCAGACGAAGAAAAAGGAACAATTAAAAGATTTAATGACAGCAATGAATAACAGTTCTTTGGCGCTCGGGCCCCGGCAGNCAAGACTAACATGTTGGTCAAAAAAAGACTAACATCTTTTTTTGTAAAAGTCACCTTTTACAAAAAAGTGACTTTTTGTGAAAATAATTTTACAAAACCTTCCGTCATCACACCGGACATTTGCCAAACAATAAACCTCCATCAATCACCAGGTGTGTTATTGATTACTCAGATTAATGGGTGGGTCTAACACAGGGGTGTCTAACGTCGGTCCTGAGACCCGGCATCCTGCACGTTTTAGTTCTCTCCCTGGTGGTAATAACAACCTTTTCAGCAAGTCAATGTTCTCCTTAGGCCTCTAATGAGCCGTTATTTGATCCAGGTGCGTTAAACCAGGGAGAGAACTAAAACATGCAGGATGCCGGGCCTCCAGAACCGATTCTGGGCTTCCCTGGTCTAACAGATACCAAAGTAATCTAAACATTTCCAAAAAATATTAATAATAATTACAGATTTTGGTTCTAAACTAACTTAAATATATTCTAACTGCCCAAAGAAGAAAACTAAATTGGTAGAAATGACAATTAACAAAATTGACCATAAAACACCACAACGAAAACCAAAGCTGCTCCAACTGTATGCTTCATCAAAAAGGAAGTCTAGTCTGACTTCCTTTCCACAGGTCTGATGAGGATCCACACGTCAGATGAGGCGACACGTCAGATCACCTCATCTGACTGCAAGGGGAGGTATGAAGATACACAGCAAACTTGGCTTTGTGGTCAAGACAAACTTGCCATTTCCCAAATCTGGTTTCATAGAGAGACGTTTATTCATACATCTGATGAGGTGATGCGGTTTTCTAACATTTATTTTGCCACACACTAAACTATTTGAAGCTGCTTTGAAAGAAAACATCACATGCAATTAAAACAACATGACCTCACCCAGGGCCAGATGTAGGAGGATGTGGGCCCTACCCTACCTATTTATATATTTAACTTATCTAGCTACAAAGTCACAAAAATCAGCCACTGTCCACGTTTGTTCTGCCATCAGAGAGGACTGATGGACAACAATAAATCCATTAAATGAGGTTTTTTTAAAGATCAGTGATTGGCCAGAAAATTGCAATCGGTGCAGCGCTGCTTTCTTTTTAAAATAGCAATGTGTCTGTATAACAGTGGATTACTGTAATCAATTTAACAACCATTACTACAAACTAAATATATTTAGTAGTTATTAAAGTACTTGAACAACTTGAATATATCTACATATTTGATAGAACATTCCTAAGGAAGAAAAACTTGACAATGTTCTCTATTCATCCCCTACTGTATTTATTTATCCTTCATTTCCATCTTTATCCGTCTCTCTCTCTCTTTCATTTTTTATCATTGTTCTCTGTAATTATCAGGTTTATTTCCTTACAAAGCTCAGATAGTCAAGGTGAGTATTTCCCCTCTTACAGAAAAACCTGATCAAACTTTTATTCAATGAATACTGGATTATAGCTGCGTGTGTCATAAGGTGTGGGTGGTGTATAATGACATAGCAATTATTACTAAAAAAAAAAATCAGCTCCACTGAAGGGGCCCCTTAGTGGCCCTGGGGCCCTAAGCAGCTGTTTAGTTTGCTTTTGCCTTGAGCCGGCCCTGCAAGGAATAAACATAGGACTATAACGAACTATGTTCATATTGTTTGACGTCATTCTCAGTATAACTAAAATCTGCATACTGTGATGTTCCTTAGTAAATATCCACAGAGGAATCAATCAACTCTCATTTCTTTAATCACAAATCAGCACACAAAGTTTTAAAACTTTAACAGCCTTTAGGTTCAGCTCTGTGTCCACCATGACAGACCTGTACATCTCTTGTATCACTGCGAATGCCCCACAAATTCATCTGTCCAATTCTCACTCCACTTTTCCTTATTTGTGAACAACACACTCCGTAGGTGTATAAAACTCCTCCACTTAGGCTGCAGTCAGAACTTCGTCCATGAGGGTTGTCCACCATTCTCCATCTAAAGACCAAAGTCTTGGAGATGCTCATTTTCATTTAACAACCTTCACAATTTGAATTTAGGTAAAGATCAAATCATGAGTATCACAGTCACTACGACGGATATTTTTCTTTGAAGCAAAAAAGATGTGACGTAGGTTAATTTCCTTTCAATTTGATGCACAAACAAAAGAATCCCATAAGATCCACATCTATTTATTTACTGTTGAGTTATATATTTTATATGTCACTTGCTGACAATAAGAAATATATTGAAATAAAATTATACACAGCCATAATTTTATTTTAATACGCCATATTGCTCAAACTTAAAGTTTATATCAGATTCTCTCCTTCACTCAGTCTGGATTTCTTCTACACTCTTTATGAAAACCAGTCACAAAACATTTCTCTGTCGAGAATTCATTAAAGATTCAAATCTGCTTAAAAATAAGGAAAAGTTATTTCTGTCTGACTCACTGCACACTCTAAGGCACATGCAACACCTCCAAGGAGAAAAAGCCTGAGTTAAACCTTTGATTACTTCAGCTGTGAGGATGACTGAAATAGCGATTTGTGTTTGTATATAATGTCTCTATTGTTCCAAGTAAAGCAATTTGTGAGGAGAAAATTATGTTTGTAAATGAGGGACCAGGCAGGAAAGCCCTGACGATAAAAGGCTGAAGGATAATAAGGACCTTATTGATGTTGTAGTTACAAATGAGAAAAAATTCAATTCCACCAAGTTTGGGCATAATATGTTGAGGAATATCATTCCATATTGAAGTCGAGTATTTAAAAACTTGTTTTATCCAGATTATTTTAAATATGTTGTTTAACCATGATGTGGAAGTCCTGTTTTCATAAGATGACCTGGAAATTTTAGGATAAGAGGATATACTTGGTAAACACCATGACATGCTTGCATGAGAAGTGGCCTTTGCATCTACTTCCTGTTAACGTTGACAAGTTTCTTTTCAACTTCATAACAAGAAATACTAGATGCTTTGCTGGAGTTTGATGGAATCAGGCTTCTTGCTAAATCTACCGAAAGTTTTTCGTCACCTTTAACGAATAACCAGATTAATTAAATTTGTCAATTAAATTTGACAGCAGAAGTGTTTAAGTCCTCGGAGAGTAAATCCAGAAAATTGGACTTGTTCTGATTGGCTACCTGGCTGCAGGTGTGAGGGGAGAGAGAGAGAAAGTGCCACAGGGGCGAGGGAATAAGTCTAACACTACAGAATGAGTAGACATAAGGAACATAATTAAACTAAAGTTACAAACATAATAAACTAGAATCACTGAGAAAGAACTGAACTAACGGAAAACAGAAAAAGAATGATATAATTAAAAGAAAGACACTAAGGAGCACTGAATGTTGAAACTAAAATAAAACCCCAAAACAATCCAGGACCAGACAAAAGAACCACAATCCTAACCTGTACATTTCATTCTGAAATTACTAAAAGAAAACCCCTCTCAGCTGTTAAAAGTTTTACTCTGTTAGATCTTGTTCGTTTAATCATATGGACCACCTGAGTACTTTCTCTAAATAAGTTTAACCTTTACACAGCTTGGTAAATATTGGTGTTAATCGCGTCATTCATCCTAAATGGAAAGTATGAATCAGAGGGAGAGGTCAGGAGATCCAGCTTCCTATAAAATGCCTGGTGGATTTGAAGCTCAACCTGAGGCTGCACAACTCAAAGGAGCTGCTGACCAAATCGCCTCTGGCAAACCTCATTGGACCAAATCCCAGATCTGCTCTCCCTGCAAGGCGCCTGACACAGTAAGCTTTTTGAAACCTGGTCTTTTAGTCTGAAACTAACACAGACATGCTGCATTAGGCTAACTAAATTATATAAACTTATTATGTCAATGTTATTATGTCAATGTCATATCAGTAGAGGTTAGCCGTGTTATCTTTGACAGCAACTTTTTAATTAATTTTAGACAGTTTCATCAGAATTGTTTCAGTCTTAGTTGATTAATAACATCTAGTTGAAAAAATGTAATGTAAAATATAAATACTTTCAAATCAATTAACTTGAAGTATTAAGTATTAGTATTATTAGTATTAGTATTATTAATAATGATATTTTTAACCTTTTTAACCAGTAATGGCATAACGTTCTTGCCCGATTATGAAATACAAAAAAGAAAGAAAANATTTATTTATCCTTCATTTCCATCTTTATCCGTCTCTCTCTCTTTCATTTTTTATCATTGTTCTCTGTAATTATCAGGTTTATTTCCTTACAAAGTTCAGAAAGTCAGGGTGAGTATTTCCCCTCTTACAGAAAAACCTGATCAAAACTTTTATTCAATGAATACTGGATTATAGCTGCGTGTCAGGGCAGAGTGTGATGCACTTTAGCTATATATTGTATAGTTTGGCCATATGAATAGGACAGTTCCTCTCGTCGCTGCTAGCTGGAGAGGCTAAAGCTAGTTCTGCTTTTTAACTTCACAGTGAGTGAGCAGAGCAGTCACTTTTCTTGTTTTTTAATCGTTCTGTTGCTTTTTTCCAGTCAGAAAACCCGTTTCAAAGCATCATGGACATTTAGTATCATTAAAAATGAAAAGCAAAACACAGCTGTGGTGGATGGAGGATAAATCAGCCACTGGGTTTGGATGTACTCACAACTTGGCTTTCAAAGAGCGATCTGGAGAAGAGTTATTTCTGATTTTTGTAAACCTGTTCCGATACTGTAAAATTAACATCCGTACTTTGACAGCTCCCTTCTTCTTGTTCAGCCCAGTAAACCCACACAAGCTCATCATCGGTTTTTACCCAAAGTGCAGGATCAGTACTGTCTGGTTATCCGTGGCCATCTTTCCAAGAAGATCTCCCGATCAGACACAGATCCAGGTTCTGGTGGGACCGCAGAGCCGCTTTTAGCAAGGCTAAAGTTTTGAGAAGCGGAGAGGGACGATGGTTCTGTTCCATGTCCAATATGAGGTTAAAGAAAGCCTGTTAGCTCAGATGTTTTCTTTATCACCTCTCTGTCGCTCTTCTTTTTCTTTCGTCCCTGCGCTCTGCTGTCATGAGAAATTACATTCTGATGCTCCCCAAAGCGTAAGACGGGTCAAACTTGGACCAATAATAACCCAGCATTCATGATGGATGTTTGCCAGAACAAATCAGACCTTTGTTCAACAACACCCAAAATCCTCTTAGCCACTGATAAAATTACGGTATTCTGACCTTATTCATTCACAAAAATGCAAAGCATCTTTCGGGCCCCTCAAAGCGCCAGGGCCCTGGGCTGGTGCCCCGGTAAACCCATGCTTACCGAATGCATGGGTTTACCGGGGTCCAGGGATTGTGGAGATTACTGTCCTCCTGACATTATGGATTTTATAAGTCAGCCAGGTCACATGATTATTTACATGTCAGAGAGTAATATTAGGTAGCAAAACTAAAATGTAGAAAGCAGTTTTTATTACTTTGTCTCACAAAAATGAATGCATTAAAATCAAAAATATTCTGTTAATCTGACAAATTTAAAACCAACAACAAAATACAACATGCAGTAAAAGTGGAAACTGAAAGAAACTTTAGATACTGAGAACCATGAAAGCAGAAGAAAGTTAGGATTAAGGACAGGAAATAAAAAAACCCCTCTCCGCTTCTCAAACTTTTACTCTGTTAGATCTTGTTCGTTTAATCATATGGACCACCTGAATACTTTCTCTAAATAAGCTTAACCTTTACACAGCTTTGTAAATATTGGTGTTTATCATGTCATTCAAATGGACGAATGACGGAGAGGGAGGGAGAGATCAGGCGATCCAGCTTCCTATAAAATGCCTGGTGGATTTGAAGCTCAACCTCAGGCTGCACAACTCAAAGGAGCTGCTGATCAAATCGCCTCTGGAAAACCTCATTGGACCAAATCCCAGCTCTGCTCTCCCTGCAAGGCGGCTGACACAGTAAGCTTTTTGAAACCTGTTTTCTTAGTCTGAAACTAACACAGACATGCTGCATTAGGCTAACTAAATTATCTAAACTTATTATGTCAATGTTATTATGTCAACAATGTCATATCAGTAGAGGTCTAGGTTAGCCGTGTTACCTTTGACAGCAACTTTTTAATTAGGTTTAGTCATAATCTCATCAGAATTGTTTCAGTCTTAGTTGATTAATAACATTTAGTTGAAAAAATGTAATGTAAAATATAAATACTTTCAAATCAATTAACTTGAAGTATTAAGTATTAGTATTATTAATAATGATATTTTTAACCAGTTATGGCATAACGTTCTTGCCCGATTATGAAATACAAAAAAGAAAGAAAAAAAAAACACTTTTTCAAACATCTTTATTTTTCTGACCTTGCTTTGAATAACATATTTTAATAAAGCTGGCTTGTTCTGCCTTAAAATTATATAAATTGTCCCTAACAAATTGCATTCTCATAATTTTGTTTACAGTTAACCTATAAAAAGTAAAATTGACTAATGCTGCTGTATTAATGATATTCAAATTCACCCTTTTCCTGTGCTACAAAAACCAGGACAGGAAACTGAATCAAAATGTTCCAGTCTCTAGGGAACAACGATCTTTGGCAGTCCTTCCACACTGCCCTAAATATTTCCCGTGTTTCAGCAACTTTTAATTGCCAAATGAAGAACGACTGCACATTTTTGCAAGGGTGTCACTCATAGAGAAGCGATAAATCACTGCATGTTCTATACAAGCACATCAGCCTGAACTGACGTTATAGTGCAACCAAGCGAACTTTAGCTTGACGTTAACGCCGTGTGCGCCAGGAGTTATGTGGATTTTTATAGTTTAGGATGAAATTCATCAAAAGCCAATTGTTGGGTAAGATTTTATGCATAACATACCTTTGAAAAAATATCAGCACAGTGAGTCTTCAGCTGCTGCTTAAGATTCCTAGAGTTTTGTCCACCAAGTTTAAATCCATATTTACCTCCGTCTCCCTCCACATTTCCGTTCTTTTTCCAGAAGAGTTATAGATTATTTCTGGGTTTGCTTCAAGCAGCAGAGAGACGGGAGGCGGGCAGCGGGCATGGGGTTTGAGCCCCTGCTTCTTTTATCCTTCGTGACCCAAGTGCCCTTTGAGTTTTTTTATTTTAATTTATTTTTATCTTCTTTATATTTATATTCTCGGTGTCTCCATGTTGTTAAGACACTGGGCCCATGGTCAGGGGGCGGTGTGGACGGCGACCTCTAACCATCAGATTATGGACGAGAATATTTTTTGTTTTTCTGAATCCAGTAATTCCTACAATGCAAAATAACGTGTTCTATTGTCTCATCTTCCTTGCGATCAAATTTCCCTGTCTGATGTTTCCCTATCAAAAATAATGAGATATTCAATCCAGTGTGTCTGGTTCTAAGTCATGAAATAATTACCTCTTCTCTCCTGCTTCTTTGTTCTTCTCATTTCTCCAGTTCTCTTTTGGGTTTTATCAAACCACCACCCTTTCCTTTCTTCTACCCACAACTTTTGCCACTTCTCTTTCATTTTTTGTTTAATTATACTCTTTATTTCTGTTATACTAAAACCAACATTAATATTCTTACCAGACTGGTCCTTAGTCATCCTGTTTGTCATTTCATTCCCCTTAAGCCTTTGATGTGCTGGAACCAATAAAATAAAATGTACTGTTGGCCTCATTATATTAAAGTGTTTGTTGTATTTCAATTAATATATCTGGTCTACTATCTGACTGATTATGTGCAAACTGCCTATAATGATGAACTACAATCTGAACAAATAATTGATTTAATGGTCTCGCCCAGGGCTGGTTCTCGGCATGAATACATGAGGGGTCAGGCAGAAATGTGAAGAGGGCATCATTATGCTCCATGATATTTATTAACATTGTTGACTTGTGTTTACTTCATGGGATTGAGGTAAACTGTGTCCAATCCAACAACAACAAAATAATTTCATACCCTAAGACCTTGAAAATTAAAGATAGTCTTCATCCAAGATTGAACAACCAACAACATAACATTTATCTACTTGGATGGTTTTTATGCAGCTATACATCTTAAACTAATTTGAACCTAAAAACAATAACCTAAATAATAACCTAAATTTCAAACAGGATAAACTGCTACAGCACTCTATGGTTTGAAAAGAAAGTTTTTCTTACCATATTTTTCTACTTCGTCTTCACATCTTGCATGGCAGAGGACTCTAGCCATGTTCATGTACGGTAGCCTGCAGGAAAGAAAGATCTTAAAGATGCACCGAATGGACGCTTTGGTTAGCTGCCCTGCATTGGCTGAGGTGGTGCACACGAATTTAAATCCACATATTACAGTGGAATACAGCTACTTCCGGTGGGCACTAGAAAAGTGACCTATAATCGTTACCACAGCAACCCTCCCAGGATAAAGTTGGATAGTAAGTTGGTGGTGTGTGAGCTCCCTCTACTGGTCACATAGTGGTACTGTTACTGTGTTCAGGTTCTGCACCAGTGGTCTCAAAGTCCAGTCCATTAGGACAGGTGTCACCTGGCTCCAATATTCGCTCATTA
>NW_006800073.1:234592-235429 GCF_000485575.1 Poecilia formosa
AATATAAAGACTCACTAAAGCAATGATGGTGTTGCATTATAGATACTTCTTTATTTTCATCTTTAATGTATTTCTGATAATAAACTAAAAGGCTTAAGTGAAACTCTGTAACATGTGCCATTTTTGTTCTGATTAATTGAATAATTGATAATTTTATTTATAATTGAAATTATTGTTAGTCTGATATTTAACTCCAGTGTGGAGAACAAGAGACGGATCTAAAGACTCTCAGGACTGGACTTTGAGACGTCTGTTCTGCATTGACTCAAACTGCATTTTTCAGTGTTGTACTTTTATTATCCTCAAAATGTTTCCAAATATCAGTGGGATAGTATGTAAATACCTCTTTGAATAATTTTAACCACTGGGAATCAGAGAAAAGGTAGAATAAATAAAAAATTTTGTCTGATTTGACCCAGACTTCCTCTGGTTCATGTTTTCTGAAGTTATTCTTCTTCTTCACCCAGGAAATGACATATCTGAATGGTTTTGTCTTCCAGATTCCTGACATCTCTCTCTTTGTGATGGCTACAGCTGACCAGTTTGTGAAGGAGATGTTCTCCTGGATGGAGCAGGGGGAGACGTATGCAAACATTCTGGAGAACCTGGCAGGGGAGCTGGAGTCTGACAGGGAAAGAATCCGTCACAGTTTAGGAGGCTCAGCTGCAACGGCGGCAAGGGGTATTTCAGAGACAAGACTGAATGAGGCTCAAGATATTTTAAGGACAAGTAATGAAACCGTGACCAGCATTAAGATGTTGTTTGAGGAACTGAAGAATGAAAACCTGAACTCCAACCCGGACCCAGAGGACTCAGAGGATCCAGAGGATCCAGAGG
>NW_006800073.1:236066-242816 GCF_000485575.1 Poecilia formosa
GTGTCATGTCAGTCTTATTCAACCCCCTTCAAATAAAGTGTTACCATATATTTCAGTGGGACTCAATGTAAAAGACGAACAAAGTGGTATACAGCTGCGAAGTAGAAAGACTCAAAACATTTTTTACAAATAAAACCTGAAAAGTGCAGTGTGCAAAAGTATTCATCCCCCTGAGTCAATATGTTGTGGAACCATCTCTTGCTTCAGTCTCAGTTTCTTGTCTTTTAGGGTTTTTCTCCACCAGCTTTGCACATCCAGTGACTGAGACTTTACCCATTTTTCTTCACCAAACAGTTCAGACAGATTAGATGGAGAGCGTTTGTTAACAGCACAGAATCATGTATAATTTTCTATTTTACAATTGTTTACAACCTGGTGAATAGTTTTGCAAGCCACTGGAAATCATCTCTGTGCAGTTTACAAAAGTCATTTCAATTTAATCGTCAATTCAAATTCATCTGAATTATAATAAACATTAAGCTAAGCTCTGTTTATTAAAAGCAGTTTAAAGGTTTTCTAGTTAAAGAAACCCAGCAGGTTGCATCAAGTCATTCACTCCTGGATGAACATGTTGGATCCCTGGACTCAGATTATCACACAGTTTGCTGTTTGGCTCCATCTTTGTTTAATAATTAATAACAATGTGGCTACTTTTGTTTGTAGTTAGTTTGACTAGACCTATCCTATACTGACCTCCTGCTGATCCACAGCTTGCAGGGGCAATGGCATACTTCCGTCCAGAAGAAATCAAAAGCTGGAGAGATCAGATCAAGAACAACTATGTGACAGAGGCCAGTCGATCTCTGAGGAGCAGAGCTGAGCAGATCCTGGAGATCATCAGGGAGCTGAGGAAACAGTTCAACACCATTGAGTATGTTGGTCGGCTGTGAAACACACAAACATTAATGGCTCAAGTTTTCCTCAAAAGCAGTCAGAATGTTGATGAGAAATAAATCTTAAAATGTTACTCTCCTACTTTTTCCCCACAGAAAATCTCTCAAATATCTCTTCAGAATCAAAGACATTATAGAGAAGAAAAACAGGAACCAAGATGAGAAGAAAGAGCTGATTGATTACGCGATTAAATACTCCCATGACCCGGTGGTTGAACAGTGGTTGAGAGACAATGCAGAGTCGGATGACTTCTTCCATCTGGTAGATCTTGCGCACTTGATACAACAAAACCTGAAAGGGGAGTTGGCCAAGGAGGAGGCCAAGGAGGAGGCCAAGGAGGAGGCCAAGAAGGAGGCCAAGGAGGAGGCGAGGGAGGGAGAAGCAGGGGAGGAAGGGAAGAAGGAGAAAAGAAAGAAGGATCGGAAGAGTGAAAAGATTGAACTGATCTTCTTGGCTCATGGATCGATTGAGAACCATATGATTCCTGCCACATGTCTGCTGCCTCTGACGTCCATCACAGACGTCCTGCTGTATTCTCCCTGGAACTGTTTCCTGACTACTACAGCAGCCTACAGAATTGCTACAGGAAGCATCCAGCCTGATGCTCAGCCAGACCACCGGAAGTTTGTGTGCAGACCCCCAACTAACCCATGCTGCTGGCCTTTCAGATGGCTTTGGAAATTGTTTAACTCCTGTCCTTATACTCCTGAGCAACATAAACCACCCAATCTGCCCCGTCACTGGAACTCCATGAGGAGTTCTGGAACTTCAAACATCCCTAAGATCATGGTTAGTCCTGTAGGAAAACCAGAAGACGAGGCATTTGTATGTTTCATTACTCTAGAAATTTATCTTGGTGAACCAGCGGCCAACCGGTATCTCATCCCGTACCTCACCTCCTGGACCGGCAAGGTGCCCTTCTTTGTCGTCACGTTGGCCATTTCTCTGGTGCTCTCTTTCTATGAATACGAAGCCACTGTCCACCTGGCCGCCTGCCTGGGAAAATCATCCAGAGAAGCTGTAATGCAGGAAGGAGAGCTGAGGAAGCAGTACGCCTACGCTGTGGACAACACCACAATGACCGTTCCAATAGAAACAATCGCAACCAAACTCCGCCACGTGTTTGACATGTTCAAGGCTGTTTTTGGTGATGATTCTCCATCTTCCTAAAGCCCAATCCAGACCTGTAGTACAGAAGCACAGAGCGGACGTTTTCCCACATTTATTTTATCTTGATAATTGGTTAATTTCTCTTGGGAAATTAACCAAGAGAACTGGTTAATTTCCCAATGATATTTTTCAAGATAAATTCATTTCCTGTTTTCTGTGTATCTTTTTCTCAATGGTTTTGTCATGATATAAATTTTCTGACGATTGAAAGTGTAAACCTTGAGAAAACATAGTTTGCCATTTAACACACACACCAATCATCTTGTCATCTTGAGGAAACCGTAGGTTAAGTGTTTATGTGTAAAATGTCCGCTCTCTGGTTCTGTACTGGAGAACAGAATCGGATCACACAGCTCACAGGTTTTCTTCAGTTTATTTCTTCTCTGCTTGCAGCTGCCTGAGTTTCTCCTCTCAGTTCAGTTTTAGTAAAGTGGAGTTTGGCCTTCCTCACACAGGAAGACCAAATTTAAACAGTACTTAAAACTTGAACTGTTGAAATAATTAAATACTATATAAAACTCTGAAATGTTTTAACAACTGGCTTAAAGTAGAAGAGGATTAGGAAGCAGCTTTATGTACTGATAGTTTTAACTGTAATCAAGTTATTATCGTGTTTTTGATGTATTTGTAGTCAGAAAATAAGTGCAGTCATAGATGCAGGTTGTTGATGGGCTAGAAACAGAGGAGACGTTAACTCACTGACGGGGTCAGGATGTGTCTGTGAACCGAGACAACAGAGAAGCTAAGCAGGAGCCAGAGCTGATCACTGGGCCTTCAGGAAGCAGACGGCAAAGCATGAAATAAGCTAAAGGAGCTGCTGAGAGAAAAGGATGGAAGGTGACCTTTGACCTGCCTCAGGTCAAGATCAGGGCCTAAAACTCCATCTAATGCAGGCCTGATGGCTAACTTCGTCTGGTTAAAGGTAAAATCCACCTGATTCTCCATCTACCCGCCCCAGAGACTGGGTATGTAGCCCCAGTAATGAACGAACCATCTGAGCTGAACGAGGCAGCAACTGACCTGAGAGAGAGAATCGTGGCCCGAATGAACACCAGGCAAACCCCGACGCCAATTACAACGGCTGAGTGAAGTACCATCAGAAAATACTTAGCCTCACAGGACACAATAACTGGGGTTCGTAGTGTGCAGTATTTTTTTAATCAGTGGGAACAGACTGAACACAGCTGTCTTGCTCTTTACTATTGTTCAAAAATCAGAACATAGGTGTACCTAAACATTTGGTAAATATTCATGAAATGTGGCAGATCTCAAAAGAAAATACAATATATCAAAGAAAAGAAATAGAAATACGGCAGTGGCCTCTGGATTCGACAGTATTGTCTCAGTTCACTCTTAATACTGGAGAACACCGATGATCGGACATCTTATTTTCACGTGCAGTAAATGGCCGCCCTGCACCGCACAGACAGGCTCCTGATTTTCTGCTGAAACTATGACCTGCAGATAAATCACATACGGTTCCCGTCCAAGTTCATCACGTAGCATAGCAACACCGGAAGAGAACAAAATGCATTTCCTGCCCCGTTTTGGGAAACAGTAATCACTTTGAAACACTGCTCTCTGGTGGACAAAATGTGCAGCACCTGAGACCAACTACCTGAACATATTTAAATGCGAAAAACATACACATAGGAAATAAAATTACATAACTGAAACAAAATCACTTAATAGCATTGCTACTGTAACAATAAAAGAAAACCAACACTTTAAAACAGTGCAATTACTTAACCAAAATTTACCACCCGGCTACATATATATGCAGCTCCCAAGTGCTTTCAACAAATGTTAGGTGTAAACTGTGCATTATATGTTTTAATCTATGGATTATATGTTCAGATTACAAAGGCTGCTGGTAGGTTTTCTAAGCAGATTGTTATAAAGCTGAGCAGATAGCAAGACAGAGAAACCTGAATGCTGGTGTTTTCCTCTGATTATTTGTTGAGGTGGGACAAGTTACCCCTGAAGAACCGGGTTTCTCACTCAGTGCTGGTTGTATCGGTGCTGCTGCATGACGGCCGCTGGTCGGGTTGGTTCTGACGCTTCGCTCTCAGCTGTCAGGTTGACTTGGCCTCTTCTCCATCTACCTGATGCTATTGATAGACCATAGCAGCAGCAGAGCCCATAGATCTGCCACGAAGCAGAGGAACAGCAGACAGGCAGCCGTCTCACACAAACCCAAACATCCTGAATCAAAGCCGAGAGGATCCAAGGACTGCAGAACCTCAGAGGGAAACTAGCTGCAGTTCTAAATCAGACCTCTAACGTCGGCGAAGGCCTGGGCTCCAACATTCAAGGCAAAGAGGGAGGGAGACTCCCCTGTGTGAAGAGGATAACAGTCATCAGCCGGGAACAGGAGGAATCAGAGAAACCAACCTGAGGATGGCAGCCTGCCTGCAGCTGCTGCTCCATCCCACCCCCCTCATCGCCACGTCATGAGCTGCATCTCCTACTGCTGTCAGTGTCACACTGAGGGAAATATATTTAGATTTATTTAGCTTTATAGTCATTTGCATCATTATCTCCTGATTGCTGCTGCCGCATCAAACTGTAACTGCAAAACTTTTCCTTACTAATAAATATCAAGCATAAAAAAATCTAAGATGGTGTGGACATTGAACTTACTGAGTCAGGATAGTTTATGTGGTAAAATAGCTGCAGTGCATGGTTCTAGTGAATTAAAGGTTTTAAAAGGTTGATGGGCATAAACTGAAAAACAGTTTCTAGGGGTCAAAGGTGAGCCGTTCTGCTCAGACGGCAGCTGGTCTGATTGATCAGGATGATCAACCTGCATCAATCACTGATGTTCTCAAACTGTCAGCAGCAAGAAACTAAAGACATTAAACTTGTTTCTGTTTTTATTTCCACTTTAAACTCAAAATAAATGTAACATAATGAAAACATCCTGAGAGGCACGAGGACGTTCCCCAGTGTTAAATATGACTTTATAAAACATCCAGACTTCAGTTATCTACTGGTTCTTCAGGTCCAGTTTGTTAAAGATGGAGGAGCTTCTTTAACAAACTGGATGTTTATTCTGAGATTCTGGGTTTTTGATAAAACGTTTATTTCCTATCAAAGACCTAGATTATTCCAGCATCTGGAGATAATCTGCTGCAGGAATAATCCAGGTGCTTGAAGGGCGGCTGAGTGGATCAGAACCAGACAGGATTCTCAGTTTTAGAGTCTCAATAATTAAACTCAGAGATTCAAACTTTCCATCATGAAGTAGAGCTGAAACTAATGATTGTTTAATAATCAATTGTTCTAATCATTTATTCTGATTAGAATAAATGATTAGAACACTTGTAAAAAAATTAAACGCATGTCCTGTAGCACAATGATGCACAAGTAACCCTGCATGGAGCCGATGCACATATAGGGAAAAAAAAGGGAGAACAATACATTCTGCAGATTTTTCATTTAACCACTCAAGATGTTTTATGCAATATTGGAGAAACAAAAATGCAAATAAAATCATTTTTAAAAACTAGAAAATTAAATTTTATTGCTCAAAATGCAGTAACATCAATCCTTTCGTGAACATTTGATTTTAGCTGCAAATGAAGCATCTGCAGCTAAAAAAGTCATTAAGATCAACATGTGAAAAGATCAACTCTTTCAAAATGACTTAATACAGAACAGGACTGATTATTGATTATTTTGGATCAATTAACAGCAAAAGATGCTTAATATGAGATTTATTATTATTTAAACCTGAAGCCTTTTAGTCCAGGTTGAGTCTAAAGTCTTTAATTTTAGTAACTTGAGTCAGAGACTCTGGTGTCCATTTCTGTTTAATACGAGATTTTTTAATTTCTTCAAATTAAAACCATCCCAACTGAGACACATTTTCTGATTAAAATGATGCAGCCATGTTGACCTAATATGAACTGTTCCTGTAAGCCACAAAGAATGAATTTTACTTTCACTTTCCTGTAAACCAGCAGAAACACAGAAATCGCTCATCTGTCACCTCTCCCTCCTCCTCCACTTCCTCCTCCTATAAGAACAAACCGTTTCCATCAGATTATTTTGGCTCTCAGTCGACCAACAGAGACGCTGCTCTGTGAGTTTGAACCAATCTGAACTTTTTCAGCATTAATGTCTGATTTATTCTGTCTTTTATTGCTCAGGGTTTTCATGTCTGTGTTCAGGGTTTAATGTTTTCACAGTTACAGCAGCAGTTCAGTTAATCTGTCTCTAACTGTAAGTCAGGGTGTTCAAAGTGTGACGCAGGGGCCATTTGAGGCCCTCCGAATGATTGAGAACTGAACAGGCGTTGATGCAGATCAATAATTTTTCATATTATAGGGCAACATTTTCATGGACATAATTCTTAATTCTTAAAATATATTTTGTTTATTAATCAGGTTCATCTTAATTTTTAGAATAAACCACAAACATCCGGTAACTTTGACTTGATAGTAAGATTTGGTAGTTAAAGAGTATCAGACTCGGGGCAAGAACTATTTTTTCAACATGTACTTGTTTGTGAATAAAAACGTAGGTCTGATGTGGAACTTAGAAAAATCTTTTTTATTTATTTTTAGTTAACTCTGTATAGATGAATCAGCAACTTGTAGCTCTTTAGACCACAAGTTATCATCTTGAGGTGTGGCAAGATGGCGGCAGCATGTATCGGCAGCCGTCTATACAAAATTTGTC
>NW_006800073.1:254291-261306 GCF_000485575.1 Poecilia formosa
CTCCCTCTACTGGTCACACAGTGGTACTGTTACTGTGTTCAGGTTCTGCACCAGTGGTCTCAAAGTCCAGTCCATAAGGACAGGTGTCACCTGGCTCCAATATTCGCTCATTAGCAGAACTCTATAGAGCTGGACCGCATGCAGGAGAGGCAACTTAGTAGAGATGAAATGATTAATCATGATGAACTGATTACTGAAATAACTAATTCAATAAATGATCGCTAACTACAATATAAAGACTCAATAAAAGGCGGTCTGAGCAGTAATTAAGCCAAAACTGTACAAAATATATATAACAAACATATTTCCCAAAACTCCTCAGGGGGCATTGATTTAGTTTCACTCTGTTCAGATTCTGTAAATAAATCTCAAATTAAGCATTTTTTGCATCCAATTATTAATCTGGTAATCCAATAAATAATCAACAGGTAAGTTGAGCAGAACGGACTGAGCTCGTTATTTTTAGAAGTATTTTTTGAGGAAATGATCAAGAATTCACTAAAGCCATGATGGTATCGCATTATACTTCTTTATTTTCATCTTTAATGTATTTCTGATAATAAATTAAAAGGCTTAAGTGAAACTCTGTAACATGTGACATTTTTGTTCTGATTAATTGAATATTGATCATTTTATTGTAATTGTTAGTCTCACATTTAACTCCAGTGTGGAGAACAAGAGTCAGATCTAAAGACTCTCAGGACTGAACTTTGAGACGTCTGTTCTGCATTGACTCAAACTTCGCATTTTTCAGTGTTGTGCTGTCAGCTTGTACTTTTATTATCCTCAAAATGTTTCCAAATATCAGTGGGATAGTATGTAAATATCTGAGCCTGTTTGAATAATTTTAACCATTGGGAATCAGAGAAAAGGTAGAATAAATCAAAACTTTTGTCTGATTTGACCCAGACTTCCTCTGGTTCATGTTTTCTGAAGTTATTCCTCTTCTTCACCCAGGAAATGACATATCTGAATGGTTTTGTCTTCCAGATTCCTGACATCTCTCTCTTTGTGATGGATACAGCTGATCAGTTTGTGAAGGAGATGTTCTCCTGGATCACTCAGGGGGAGACGTATGCAGACAAGCTGAAGACACTGGCAGGGAGGCTGGAGTCTGGAAGTGGGGGCAGAAACACTCAAGAATATTTGACTGAAGCTGGGAATATTTTAAAGGCAATCAATAAAACAGTGACCAGGATTAGGGAGTTGTTTAAGGAATTGAAGGAGAAGAAGAAGCTGAACTCCAATCCGGACCCAAAGGACCCAGAGGATCCAGAGGACCTAGAGAAGCTCCATAGACTCATCCTGGCTGATGTTCTGATGGCTGTAGGGAGACATGGAAATCTGGACATGTCCAACATTGACCAACTATCTGAAAGGCTGATAAAGTGTCTACCAGAGCTCGGTTTCTCAGACATCCTGACGAATGTCTATGATGTTCTAATAACCTTCAGCCTGGAAACTGGTTCAGAAAGTTTTCAGAATCTGGCCAGAAGTAGATCTATGGAGGCGTCTGGAGGCTTCAAGGTGAGACTTTCACTGTAGCTACATCACATCAAATATATGATTTATCTACATATTCAGTTCAGTTGGTATATGTAGTATCAATTCACACAGTGACTTGCAAAAGTATTCATCCCCCTGAGTCAATATGTTGTGGAACCTCCTCTTGCTTCAGTCTCAGTTTCTTGTCTTTTAGGGTTTTTCTCCACCAGCTTTGCACATCCAGTGACTGAGACTTTACCCATTTTTCTTTACCAAACAGTTCAAACAGATTAGATGGAGAGCATTTGTTAAAAGCACAGAATCATGTATAAATTTATATTTTACCATTGTTTACAACCTGGTGAATAATTTTGCAAGCCACTGGACATCATCTCTGTGCAGTTTACAAAAGTAATTTCAAATGAATCATCAATTCAAATTTATCTGAATTATATTAAATATTAAACTAAGCTCTGTTCATTAAAAGCAATTTAAATGTTTTCTAGTTAAATAAACCCAGCAGGTTGCATCAAGTCATTCACTCCTGGATGAACGTGCAAACTCAGATTATCATAGTTTGCTATTTCATCTTTAATAATTAACAGTGCTTTTGTTTTTGAATGAAAATTTAATCTCTTACTTTAACTAGACCTACTGCCATCTGTCCAATCCTGTACTGTTCTGCTGATCTTCAGCTTGCAGGGGCGGGGCCGATGGCATACTTCCTTCCAGAAGCAATCGACAGCTGGAGAGATCAGATCAGGAACAACCATGTGACAGAGGCCAGTCGATCTCTGAGGAGCAGACCTGACCAGATCCTGGAGATCACCAGGAAGCTGAGGGATCAGTTCAACACCATTGAGTATGTTGGTCGGCTGTGAAACACATAAACATTAATGTTTCAAGTTTTCCTCAAATGCAGCCAGAATGTTGTTGAGAAATAAATCTTAAAATGTTCCTCTCCTTTTTCCCCACAGGGAATCTCTCAGAAAACTAAACAAGAGCAACAAGAGCCAATATGAGAAGATAAAGCTGGTTGATTACACAAAAAATACTTTCAAAACCGCAGAAGTTCAACAGTGGTTGAATGACACCGAACAGCCTGATGTCTTCCCTCGGCTGATGGGTCATGTGGTTTCCATATATAACAAGCTGAAGGAGAAGGTCAGGAATAAGAAGAAGATTGAGTTGATCTTCTTGGCTCATGGATCGATTGAGGACCAGATGATTCCTGCCACATGTCTGCTGCCTCCGAGGTTCATCACAGACGTCCTGCTGTATTCTCCCTGGAACTGCTTCCTGTCTGCTGAAGCGGCATACGGCATCGCTACAGGAAGCATCCGGCCTGATGCTGATCCAGACCACCGGCAGTTTAAGTGCACCATTCCAGGCCCATGTGATGGTCTTCCTGAGGGCCATCCACATACACCACCCAATCTGCCCCGTCACTGGAACTCCATGAGGAGTTCTGGATCTTCAAACATCCCTAAGATCATGGTTAGTCCTGTAGGAGAACCAGGAGGGGAGATGTATACACGTTTCACAGATCTAATGGCAAGTTATGGTGAACCACGGGGCAACCGGGTTCTCTTCACTTACGAAGCTCCCGGCTTCGGCATATTGCCCTTCTCTGATGTCATGCTGACCATTTCTGTGGTGCTCTCTTTCTTCGAATGTGAAGCCACCGTCCACCTGGCCGCTCACCTTATAAAATCACCCACAGCCGGCGAAATGCAGGAGGAGCATCTGAGCCAGCAGTACGCCTACACTGTGGACAACACCACCATGACCATTCCAGAAGAAACTTTCTCCTGAGATGAATAGGTTTATAACATGCTCTGTATCTGGTGATGATTCTCCATCTTCCTAAAGGCCAATCCAGACCTGGAGTACAGAAGCACAGAGCGGACGTTTTCCCACATTTATTTTTTCTGGATGGTTTTCTCTAGAGAACTCGTTAATTTCCCAATAATACTTTTCAAGATAAATTCATTTCCTGTTTTCTGTGTAGCTTTTTCTCACTGGTTTTGTCATGATAAGTTAATTTTCTGATGATTTTCTCAGAAGGTGTAAACCTTGAGAAAACATAGTTTGCCATTTAACACACACATCAATCATCTTGTCATCTTGAGGAAACCGTAGGTTAAGTGTTTATGTGTAAAATGTCCGCTCTCTGGTTCTGTACTGGAGAACAGAATCGGTTCACACAGCTCACAGGTTTTCTTCAGTTTATTTCTTCTCTGCTTGCAGCTGCCTGAGTTTCTCCTCTCATTTCAGTTTTAGTAAAGTGGAGTTTGGCCTTCCTCACACAGGAAGACCAAATTAAAACAGTACTTAAAACTTGAACTGTTGAAATAATTAAATGCTATATAAAACCCAGAAATGTTTTAACAACTGGTTTAAAGGAAAAGAGGATTAGGAAGCAGCTTTATGTACTGATAGTTTTAACTGTAATCAAGTTATTATCGTGTTTTTGATGTATTTGTAGTCAGAAAATAACTGCAGTCATAGATGCAGGTTGTTGATGGGCTAGAAACAGAGGAGACGTTAACTCACTGACGGGGTCAGGATGTGTCTGTGAGCCGAGACAACAGAGAAACTAAGCAGGAGCCAGAGCTGATCACTGGGCTGCTGAGAGAAAAGGATGGAAGGTGACCTTTGACCTGCCTCAGGTCAAGATCAGGGCCTAAAACTCCATCTAATGCAGGCCTTTAACTCCAGCTGGTTAAAGGTAAAATCCACCTGATTCTCCATCTACCTGATGCTGTTGATAGACCATAGCAGCAGCAGAGCCCATAGATCTGCCACTAAGCAGAGGAACAGCAGACAGGCAGCCGTCTCACACAAACCCAAACATCCTGAATCAAAGCCGAGAGGATCCAAGGACTGCAGAACAGCAGAGGGAAACTACCTGCAGCTCTAAATCAGACCTCTAACGTCGGCGAAGGCCTGGGCTCCAACATCCAAGGCAAAGAGGGAGGGAGACTCCCCTGTGTGAAGAGATAACAGTCATCAGCTGGAAACAGGAGGAATCAGACAAACCAACCTGAGGACGGCAGCCTGCCTGCAGCTGCTGCTCCATCCCACCCCCCTCATCGCCACGTCATGAGCTGCATCTCCTACCGCTGTCAGTGTCACACTGAGGGAAATATATTTAGATTTATTTAGCTTTATAGTCATTTGCATCATTATCTCCTGATTGCTGCTGCCGCATCAAACTGTAACTGCAAAACTTTTCCTTACTAATAAATATCAAGCATAAAAAAATCTAAGACGGTGTGGACATTGAACTTACTGAGTCAGGATAGTTTATGTGGTAAAATAGCTGCAGTGCATGGTTCTAGTGAATTAAAGGCTTTAAAAGGTTGATGGCATAAACTGAAAAACAGTTTCCAGGGGTCAAAGGTGAGCCGTTCTGCTCAGACGGCAGCTGGTCTGATTGATCAGGATGATCAACCTGCATCAATCACTGATGTTCTCAAACTATCAGCAGCAAGAAACTAAAGACATTAAACTTGTTTCTGGTTATATTTCCACTTTAATCTCAAAATAAATGTAACATAATGAGAACATCCTGAGAGACATGAGGACGTCCCCAGTGTTAAATATGACTTTATAAAACATCCAGACTTCAGTTATCTACTGGTTCTTCAGGTCCAGTTTGTTAAAGATGGAGGAGCTTCTTTAACAAACTGGATGTTTATTCTGAGATTCTGGGTTTTTGATCAAATGTTTATTTCCTATCAAAGACCTGGATTATTCCAGTACCTGGAGATAATCTGCTGCAGGAATAATCCAGGTGTTTGAAGGGCGGCTGAGTGGATCAGAACCAGACGACAGGATTCTCAGTTTTAGAGTCTCAATAATTAAACTGAGATTCAAACTTTCCACCAGGAAGTAGAGCTGAAACTAATGATTGTTTAATAATCAATTGTTCTAATCATTTATTCTGATTAGAATAAATGATTAGAACACTTGTAAAAAAATTAAACGCATGTCCTGTAGCACAATGATGCACAAGTAACCCTGCATGGAGCCGATGCACATATAGGGAAAAAAAAGGGAGAACAATACATTCTGCAGATTTTTCATTTAACCACTCAAGATGTTTTATGCAATATTGGAGAAACAAAAATGCAAATAAAATCATTTTTAAAAACTAGAAAATTAAATTTTATTGCTCAAAATGCAGTAACATCAATCCTTTCGTGAACATTTGATTTTAGCTGCAAATGAAGCATCTGCAGCTAAAAAAGTCATTAAGATCAACATGTGAAAAGATCAACTCTTTCAAAATGACTTAATACAGAACAGGACTGATTATTGATTATTTTGGATTAATTAACAGCAAAAGATGCTTAATATGAGATTCATTATTATTTAAACCTGAAGCCTTTTAGTCCAGGTTGAGTCTAAAGTCTTTAATTTTAGTAACTTGAGTCAGAGACTCTGGTGTCCATTTCTGTTTAATATGAGATTTTTTAATTTCTGCAAATTAAAACCATCCCAACTGAGACACGTTTTCTGATTAAAATGATGCAGCCATGTTGACCTGATATGAACTGCTCCTGTAAGACACAAAGAATGAATTTTACTTTCAGTTTCACTTTCCTGTAAACCAGCAGAAACACAGAAATCCCACCTCTGCCTCCTCCTCCTCTTCCTCCTCCTCCTCTTCCTCCTCCTATATAAACAAACCGTTTCCATCAGATTATTTTGGCTCTCAGTCGACCAACAGAGACGCTGCTCTGTAAGTATGAACCAATCTGACCTTATTCAGCATTAATGTCTGATTTATTCTGTCTTTTTTTGCTCATGGTTTTCATATCTGTTTTCAGGGTTGAATGTTTCACCGTTACAGCAGCAGTTGAACTCCATCTTTTACTCCATCTTTAACTGTAATCCAGAGTGTTCAAAGTGTGACTTATTTGAAATGACTGAGAACTGAACAGGCGTTGATGCAGGTGAACAATTTTTCATATTTTACAGCAACATTTTCATAGACATAACAATTCTTAATTCTTAAAATATATATTATTTATTAACCAGGTTCATCTTAATTTTTAGTAAATAACCACAAACATCCAGTAACTTTGACTTCATAGTAGACTTTGGTGCCCCAACCAATTTAACATTGGTTTATACAGACCCTCAACAGTATTTAGCTAAATATAATAATTTAACAAAGTAAATTAGTCTGGCTGCTGCCTGTCTAATAATGACTCTTAATGTATTCTCAGTTCCTTTTCCTCCATGATGTTAAGACACCAGGTAAGGAGGAAGGAGGAACTTTAACTATCAGACTCTGGGCAAGATTTCTTTTTTCAACATGTACTTGTTTGTGAATAAAAACGTAGGTCTGATGTGGAACTTAGAAAAATCATTTTTATTTATTTTTAGTTAACTCTGAATCAGCAACTTGTGGCTCTTTAGACCATGTTAGGAAAATAAATTTAAAATGTGATAGTATTTGAACTTAACTATACGTAGTTGGGGACAAGTTTGATTATATTGGTTTTAGCAACAGTTA